>NC_045691.1:27564819-27849819 GCF_003331165.1 Xiphophorus hellerii
TTTTGAAACACCTTATTCAAATATAGAGGTGTTTTAGACATCTAGAACACTTTTACAGATGAAAAAGAACCTTCTGCTTACATTCGATTCAGGTTCTTGCACATGCACGCAAATGAACTTGCATCTGCGCTCGCATACCTGCAGCCTGCTGCAGCCACTTAGTGCGTCGCCACCTGCTTGACAGATGCATCTGTTGAGCAAATCTTGATGGATTTCCAGCCTGAATTCTGAATCAAAACCTCATTTTCCCTCCGTCTTCTTGCTACAGACCTCTTTACGTCTCCCATATCTGCTGCCTCCTTTGAAATCATTCATTGACAAAATGGTGATGGAGGGATTTGTGGCTTTTTTTGCTGGCTTATCTTAGCTGTATGCTGGCGCTGTATGATGAATGTGGGCAACATCTACCTGCGCAAATGTTCGCCTCCTATCTAATGAAATAGGGGTGGGGAGAATCGTGTTCTTTTGCTGTTGCTAATCTTCTTGTCCTTTTTTCGACGAACTGTGCCGAAGCTGTTATATATTAATGTTGCTGCTGCGCTTTTTTGGCTCGTTTACATTAACATCGTTTTCAAATTCCTCATCTACCTCAGTTGGCTTCTGCTCCAGATCTTCTGCCCCCGAAGTTTCTCTGCCAGAGTGACGGATATCACAAGAAGGAAACATTTTCATTTATTTTGCTCTGCCATGAATATTCAGTGTAAACAGTTTTTATGCATGACTGTCTAATCTCATGTGTGCTTATTAGAAGGATAGTTAATTTGATATGTCGGCATGCTGAATAATTGCAAGCTACCTTGACACGAGCAGACTCTTTGAGGTAGTATTGCAAATTCAGGATGTTCTGTTACTGTGAGGGAATAAGACATTTACTCGTGGATCTGCTCAGGCTCTCAAATGCTACAGATTGAGCCAAATGTCAGAAAGCGGAGAACATTTCGGTTGGGCTTTTCCCTACTCTGTGTATTGATTTGTTGGGTTTTGTTTTGTGACGCGACTGCAATTTGTAAAGTGAGTCTCAATATAAAAAGAAAACAAGTTAATTTGCTTTTATGGAGGATTTTAAGTTTTCTCTGGCTGCGAGTTTCTACTAGCTTTTGATCACTGCTGTACATTTAGAGTGTGATCCATCACTCTCATTAAGCTAATTAAAATAATTAAAAGTAGTTTGGAAGCTATGAGTAGCATTTGTTTCAAGCAGTGGACCACAGGCTAGCTACCCGAGCAAATAACACTACAGATAACCAGCTAATATGAGACTGTAAGAGTCCCTGTGTTACCATAGCAACAGCTTTACGCTATTGTCTCTATAGCTAAATTAACCTCGAAGCCAAATGAAAATGAAGCATACATAATAATATTAATTTGCTGCTCTGTAGTAAATGCAAATTGATTAAAAATACCTCAAAATGAAAAAGAAAAAAATTGTAGTCCTTCAGTGTACAATCATTCTCTCCTTTCATTGAATCCATCCCTCCTTTGTAACCCTGTCATTCTTTCACTGCATCATACCTCCTTTCTTCCTGCTTTCCTTGTCTTATGTCCTCATGTCCTACCTTAATTTCTCCTGTTTTTTTTATCTTCACTCCTTCATTGTGTACTTTATTAATTTCTTGCCTCTTTATACCCTTCTTTCTTTTCATGTAATAAATTTTGCATAATGTGTCTGAATGTGTTTATTTATATTCATAAATAAGATTAGATAATGCATTATTTTTTAATGTGTTGTTAAAAGTCTTTGTGTGTTTGTGGATGCAGTCGTAATAATTCCCATGGAACTCCTGAAAAATCAGATTTAATGATTGAGATGAGTCTCGCTCTTTAGCTTTATTCATGGCCCAGTTTTTTAGACACTTCTCAGTACTTGCCCAGTGATGGAGCTTTCATCAGCATAATTTTCAATAGCATGTTTTATTAAGGCCAACCCGTTTCAAAGAGATCTGTGAATAAGCAGCGCACAAGTGATTTTTCTCCTTGTTTTTTAACGCCATTGTCAGATCAGACTGTGGTTTTTGGAGATTTTTTGTTTTCATATACTCTGCTGTTTTTTATTATTTTTGTTTGCTGACCCAGGTCAACAGTCACACATGTTGGAGCTAATCTAGTGCGATTAAAGAGGAGAAGAAATTCAGTCATGGCAGGATTGTGCATGCTATCCGCGCTTGTGGCCCACTTCTATTTCAGATAGCAACAAACAAGTGTTACTGTCAAACATGGTTAAAGCACAGAACGTAGCCAGAGCAACCATCGCTGTATATCCCCTCCCATCTCATGCACACTGTGCCCACTGGAGCCTCCTTGTGCTCTCCAACATTTCAAGTGCCTTGTAAGGCCACTTTCATCTCCCCCCTTCAGAAAATAAGACAGTCTCTGGTGAAAAGTGCTGACAGTAGCAGTTAGCGTTGAATAGCGCTAGCTGAACTTTAGTTTCTGCTTTCGTCTGAAGTAGCTCCAATAGCCGCCTCTCTTATAAGTTACGTTTGTGTGTATTTGTAACCAGCTAGGACTTATGGAGGTCCTTCATCTCGCTGGTCTGCTGGACAAAGGACATTCAGGCAGCTGCTCATTTATCAAAGCAACTGGTCCTACATCAAGCAAAACAAGTATATAAGCTTCAAAGGATTATTCATCTTTTGTGGAATATAAGAGATTGCATTTGAATTGCTGCTGCTCTTTTTTTTGTGTTCGGTGCCAGCCATTCAATTCTTCTAAGTGGTTATGATTGCGAGCTCTACTATTTCCAGAGTAAACACTTGGCCCTCCTTGGAAAACACCATTAGCGATGAGAGAGGTTGAATGATGTTCAGTTCAAACTGTACTAGCACTTCCTTGCAATCTGACTTTAACCCACATTGTTGTGCGCACTCTATAAGAAATTCAATTGACAAATTTACTGACATTAAAAATCTCGCCTCTGTTTACGTAGCCAAAGTTTGGAACATGTATATGGTAATAACTTTCTCTTGAATTGATTTTAGTTCAAGAAATGAACTGAAATGTGTGTCTTATCCACACATCCCGCCTTTCCCTTTTCATTGACTTTGGTACCACTCTTTGTAAAAACATCATATCTTCTCCACTTACCCCCATTTCACATCCATTGTTTCCTAAATACAGTCAGTTGTATCTTCTACTCTTCTGTGGAGTAAAGGAGATGACTTTGGGTTCCTGCGCAGTGTAGAAAAGTATGAAATGTAATTAAAATATTTCACATACATTGCAAAGTACCATATATCGTCAATCATGCAACTGTCTGTCGTTTTATCCCTCTCTCTCTGTCTCTTGTTTGAACTGTCATCCATCCGGCCGTCCAACTACCTGTCCATCTGCTCCATCCAACAGTCTGTCCATTTATCTATCAATTTATCTATCAGACTGTCTGTCATCACTGTCTGTCTGTCACTAGAAGTATATTCTTTTAAATTCATAGTAGAGCTGGAGTAACTTTAAATGTGTAGGAACCCTAATCACCCTATCCTTCTCTGTGTTGGTTAGCACCACATACCTATGGCTGTCTCTTTTATAAAATGAACATAGTACCCATTTGCCACTTGGATCACATTGCAGGAGATTAATGAACAAGTGCAGTGGGTTAGATTGAGTGTGCGGCACACGACTCTCACCTTCCTACTTGCTGCAAGGCCCCTGCTGATGGACGGAAATACTCTCATCTCTCCGTAGGGCCGGCCTGTCACACTGAAAGACTGATGTTGGGCAGCAGTTTTTCTTCACGCACCGCCTGCCAAGATCGTACTCGTAGCACACAGTGAGGGTAACAGAAGGGTGGAAACAGTGTGTTACAAAAGGCCGCCTCGCCGACCTACCAGGCAGAGCAGAAATCTCTTCCAGGGTTTGCAGCTGATAAAAACATGTGCTACATAGACTTCTTCACACAAAGATCAGACAAAAAGATAGGCCCATCGACAGACATCTTAGGCTGAACTCTACCTGGCTTAGTTATCCCTTACATGAGCAAGTGTTTAGGTCTACCCTGGTAAGCGAAGTTCAACGGGTCTGAAATTGTCTTACTGGATGTAAATGGGCTTTGCTGGGTAAAGCAGGCTGTCTCTCAAAGAGCTGATTTGTGTAAGCTGCTTAGTGTTTCCACCTCCTCATTACACATCCTAACCTATTCATGTTGTGGCTAAGACGTTGAATTATTCCTCACTCATCCCCTTTGTCGTATTAAGCTGATTCTTATATGCTAGTAGTTTTAGACGTGTTCTCTTTTGTTGGTGTCACTTGTTATGGTCACTACATAATGGCAATACGTCAGTGTTTATCCCTACAGGTCAGACTTTGCATTAAAATTAATTAAACCTGTGCAATATGCAGGTACGCACAACATTATTCATACACCGGACAGATTTGGATTTTTAGTGATTTTCCTTTTACCAAGAAGCTTGTTTCTAAATATAGGATCTATGCTTTGCATGTGGGATAAGGAACAAATTAGAACAAATAAAATTACTAACAATTTATGGAAAATTTATGTTTTTACAGCAACCAAACCTTTATAATTGTTGTTTTTGATGACTGACCAAGTCTTTGAGGTTGAAAGCCTCATTGCCAAAACCCTAATCTTTGCCTCCCTCCACTACTTCTCTATCAGATTCAAATCAGGACTGGCTGAGTCACTCCAAAATATAAAAGTAAACAGTTAAATTAAAGGATGACTTTATCAAAATTTAACTGTATAGTTTGTCCTTATGTAAAACAAAATGCACGTTCTCTGTACTTTGCTTGAATTGGTGATAACTCCATGTTCAGAGTACAATTATTTGTGATTTCTTGATATTTTTTATTCCCGTTGGTCTTTGCATGGTATTTATTAGCTATTCTATTGCAGCAAAACCCCTGAGTTGAATGTCGAGGACAGAGCACAGATTTCTGGATAATTTGCCAATAACAATGCCTGGAGGCTGGTCATAAGGAGGACCAGGGCAGACTGGAATGACCAGATTTATTTCTTTATAGATTTTCAATTACCAACTGTTTATTCTGCCTCGATGCACAAAATTGCTGCATCATCCTCCATATTTCCCGCAAATGATCCCCGGGCAGATGGACTTGAATGTGACATGGTTGCTGGTTCCAGATGGGCTGGTTTGAGTATTTAAAGAACTGCTGACCTCCAGAGATTTTCCTGCTTCTCGCTGGTTTCCAATGATTGGTTGAAAAATGGGAAAGCATACATAGAGGCACTTGTGTGGACGAATAGGGAGGCTGATTCTACATGACCGAATGGCATTAGTAGCTCAAAAAATACTCGTTACAACCAAGGTGTGAGGAATATTGTCTCTGAAGTCATAACTCATCAAGCACAGAAGAAGTAAAATGCCACACTGGGTGCAACTTCTGTCAGCTAAGAAGAAATAAACCAAGACAAAGACACCAAACTAAAAGAATGTGTGGAGGACATGCATGGAGATGAATCAGATGGATAATGTATAAGAGAAGAGTAACTATACCATGTCCTCCCACACATTCTCAGATATTTTCTTGGAGAGTATCGAAAATATTCTGAAAATGCAGCTTGGGAAGCTGAAACACCAAGACGTAATGCTGGTGTTTGCAAAGTGACCAATCCAGGAGCGACATTTTCTTTTTTTTAACACTGATTGGCTGTGCCCCCAATAGAAAAAGTACAGAAAACTGTAGATATTATCTAATGTGGAAGTTTTGAGGCGGTTTCCACTGTGTGTACTAAGGTATATTTGGTGTTTGAACAATTAAAATGGGCAATAATGAGCATTTTTAGAGTAGGTCACAAGTATTTGTGGACTTTAGCTATTTGTGGGCAGCCATCCCACCATAACCCTTGTGAGTGCCAGGGGTCTACTGTAGACAGTTTTGAAATGGCCTCAATTTCTTAGGAGGATCGTTATCTTTGGCTCTGTTTGCTTCAGACCCAACATCAACGTTTGGATTCATCTTGGCTTGTGCCTCATCAGAGTCATATTTTGGCTCAATGGTGGAACCCCTTGTTGGTGGAACAATACTCATCTCTTATCTCAGATTCTTATGCATGTCAGTTATATTTTGCAGAGAAAACCTCTGTTATACTGGATGAAAATGTTACAAAACCAGCGTTGGGAATGTCAAAAGTCGCTCATCCAGCCCATTATGTATCATAGCGGCCATCTTTGTGACAATGTTTGTTTTTAACCATTATCCTGGATGTCGAATTCAACCCTTACTGCTCTGAGATCAAAGATCCAGATGCTGATTCCCATGTAAGAGTTTTCTGCTTCACAAAAGAATCTTTGGATAAAATGATGTACTGGAAAGTCTCAACGTATGAGTGTGTTATGTCTTTTTTTAAAAAAGATATAATCGTACAGTTGTTGTAGAAATGCACCTCTGGCCGTTTCTCTCAAGTTGAAATCAGAAGTTGAGGAAAGCACAGAATTACAAATAGGAGCATAACATGTACAAGCACCTTTTGCTTTGTTCTAAGAAGCTCCAGCCATTAGGCTCACTTCATTACTCATCCATGGAAGTTGCATTGCAAGTAGTCCTTCTGCCCTTTGATGCATCAGCAGAATGTTGCAGCAGATGTTGGTGGTTTTTTTAAATGTATATATTTTTTTTCTTCCATTGTTCATGCTGAACTAATGGAAATTTGTTCGGTCAATATTGAAAAACGAGCAGCTCGTTTACTGCGGTGGGTTTGTCCATAGCTGCCGTTTCCCGCAGTTAAGCGTCTCGCGATGCCGCCCGTGACAGACGCGTGCGTCTCCCTCAAAGCAAATGAATGTCCCTGCAGATATCGCCGTGTGGTCATTTAGCACCCATCATCCACAACGCTATCATCGTTACTGTCACCCCCTCCGGTTGCGTCGCGTTGACAGTCTCTCCGTCATGGGTTTTGAACTGCGGCTCGCTCTGTCTGAGACCTAGGCCACCTTGGGTTGTCATTAGAGGTGCCTTCTGTGTCTGAAATGCAGGTGGACTTCTCCCCTAATGAGGACTCAGCTGTCATGCAGGCAGGGAGTGCAGGAGGTGTCACATAAAGGTGTCACTGTCCGTCTGGGACACTGGTATTCTTTCGCTTTTGAGTAGCGCTCAGACGGCATTGTTACAGTTGATACAGAGACAGACAAATGGCTTGTAGATTTACCTAGACGAGACAGTGCTATGGAAATGGTAATGATAACTTTTAGTCATGGCAGGACAAATAGCTGTCTTTGGTGTTTTTGGTGTTGAAATAATTTTTTTTAAGCCCGTTATGATGTCCTCAGTCCTGATCTTACTTGCACAACAGCAGCAACTCTGGCTGACCTTTCACCTCAACCATACAAGCAACAAATGTACTTTCCCTCAAACCCAGAGCTCCTTATATGCAAACCTGTTTGATTTTATTTTCCTTTCCGCTCACTGCATGGATAGAGAAATATGCTTGTCTGACCTTTTTACAGTCTGGTAACGTTTGAAATGGTAAAGGTTTCTAAAAAGCCATGTTTGAGCGAGGTAGAAGCAACTTCACAACTGTGTTTAAATATAAACCGTCACACAGGCTGCTTTATAATTAATCTTGACCTATTCTGCGCTCTGGGTTTAACCGTACTTAAGTGTAATTAAAATACAATGTGTTGGCAATGCTATTACACTGATTACATTTACACAAGTAATTGTTGACCTGCGTTGACCCTCTAATATATATAAAACAGAAAACCATGCAGACGTACAGTTGTTAGCTCACATAATTAAATGAGCCCCAGGTTGTCACCTTTTTTTAGGTTGTTAATATCCTCCATCGCCTTTGGTGCCTTTTACCGTTATGGGTTTCATTTTTCTTCTATTAGTGCATCACTAAAAAGCCCCATTGCAATTTGACAGTAAGCCTGAACCTAATCGTCCATTTTGACATCGTAATTGAAGTTATTTAAAGAGATGCCATTTGGCAGTAAATGAAAGCAATTTAAAATGGAATGAAAGAGGAACGCAAAGCTACTGCTCCCTTTAGCCTGCATGTGCCCTTCCACAGTAAACAAATAAAACAGAGTTCCCCTGAAAGAACTTGAAGCTGACAAAAGTTTAACGGCACCCTATTTGTTTGTTCACAATTTAGCGCAATTCAGACTCTGCTTTTTCATTCGCTGAGTTATTTCATGTAATGACAATAAAAATGGACAGAAAAGATACCAATCTGTATTTGAATCACTCTTCCTGAACAAACTGCTGACGGTGTCTCTGGTTTGAGTGTTGTTGAGATTATATGGATTTATAAGGATCCATTGAAGGAATAATTCAATGTATGTCTGCCCCTACTGTTTTGGCATATTTTATGTATAATAAACAAACAATTTTTGAAAAGAAATCATATTTATTTGTTAAAAGTAACCCCATAGCATGATACTGCGAGCATCATATTTCATTATGGGTATGGTATGTTCAGGTTACACGTGTACGTTAGTCTGTTTTAATTTGAATCCTGTGAGAAATTGGGAATTATTTCAATTAATTGTAATAATGCTAACTAATTTGTCTGTAGATTGTTTTCTAGATTCCAGACATGAGCCGCTCATGGTGCCAGCATGTCAGAGTCGTTCTGATTTGTTCTTTTACGCAAGCTTTTATTCATAAATATTTTGGCTGAGGTATTGCATGTGAAAGGATTTTTTTGTCTTACCACTTTAATTTCGGACAGTTTACATGATGTGTTTTTAAAACTGGGAGCTGATTATTACCTGAATAGCGGACAAAATAAATGAACTATGGCCCCCAATCCCAGAGGAGTTTAAAAGGAGGCTTCATGGATGCAGAGAGAGAAAAAGGAAGTTCAAACCGTCTTTTCAATCGATCACAATCTGTAAGGATCATATCTTCAACTCTGATGTCTTCCTGCTGACATTCTGACTAAATGGCCAGATGGAGCTTTAAAGGAGAGCGGCAACAGCAAATGAGGTGGATTAGCATCGCTCCAACAACTGATGAACATGTCATCCAAGACACATTACTACAGAATATTGCCTCAGGTGCCCGGATATTGAGATGTTAGCATGTCATACAACAACAGTCTTCAGATGCCCCTTCATATTCATTGAAAACTGCCAGAGATTCTTCTTGCCCACAGTAACTTTTTGAGGATGATTTGAGTTGCAACTAAATGGATTTTTTCTTTGGGATAAATAAAGTATCTTTGATCTAAGGCAATTTTCACACTTTTCCGCCTTTCTCCCAAAAAGTCCTCTGATATCTCCCAGTTTTCTACTTCTTCTACAACACACATACTAGTGAAGAGCCCACCCTCATCTTTTCCTTCCTCCGTTGCAGATGGAGGACAGATCTTACCGTCTCTGGATTGGCCCTCTGCCTAAACTTTTCCCCTACCAGCCAGCATCTCCCTCGTGGCACAGCCTCCACGGCTTAATTAAATATCATTCCAAAGCTAGCCGCGGTGCTAGCCGCCATTGGGCCCCCTCGGAAAGAGAGGAGGGTGGGCCAAGAGAATCGGTCTTTTCTAGCTGCGCGCTAAATGAACAGGGTGAAAAGAGAGACTTCGTATCGAAGTAGCATCCTCTCTGCCAGCTGCTGTCACAGGCGAGCGGGCTGCGAGTTGATTTGCACTCATTACGGGGAAATGAGTAAGGCCCGAGGATGATGGTCGCATTACTCAGAACGCATGTGATGTGATTGGAGATGTTGTGCGATGTTTAATCTCCTCCCCTGTGTCCCTAAGAAACAGAAAATAAATGGAGATGAAAATCTTGTTCTACATCTTCACAGTGGGCCCTCGCATGATCCAAATGGAAGTGGAGAACTGATTATGCAAGATCCCTTCCCTTACACCCCCGAGAAGAAGAAGAAGAAGAAGAAGGAAAAAAAAGATTCTAACTTTGTTAATAACCGGAGCCCTTTCTGTAGGAGGTATTTGTAATTATAGCAGCTGCATCAAGTGAAATTGTTCATTTATCCGGCTTGTCTTCGCCTTGCGCTCGGTAATGGAGGCGCGCGTTCATGGAAGCACCTCAGACTGAACGCGCATTTTATTGTCGTCTGATGGAACACACGTCGGCGTCACCCTTCATTAGGCTGACCTCGATGTTTACGGATTTAATACTGCATGTTTCCGCTGCATGAACACCCTGAGCGCCGACTCTCCAACAGCTCTCGCTGGTGTCTTTGCTGATTAAATCCAACCATGTGACCTTCTCTGCTCTCGTACTTTGCGCCATCTGAGTCGAACATAAAAGCCGAACATCTTTGTGATTTTTTTTTTTTAACATAGTGCTGCTTCTTTTTTCCATCCACCCCACACTTTGCTCCACGCTCATTATGGACCAACCTCGGCCTCAACGTTAGAGGCCAGCTCTTGTCTGTCACAGCAGCATCAGCAGGAGCAGCTAATGGTCACCTTGCTCTTTACCATGCCCCATGTTCACTGTGATCTTTGAGGACATCATTATCTTCTCCATGCATTTCCACAAAGCGTGCCGTTTCTTAAGCAGAGAAATTCTTCCGGTTCTGCAACAGAACTTTTGCTTAAATTTTTTTGTGTTACAACCACAAATTTTGATGTACTTTTCAACATAAAGTAAGGCATTATTCTGAAGTGGAAGGATAGGAATACATAGTTTTAAAAGAAAATAGATGAAAATTTAAAAGTGTGATCTGTTTTTGTATGCAGTTTTTTTCTAATATCTCATTTAATGTAGGGCAGTCCCAATATTAAAAATATCTGATACCGTTGTCAATGCCATGACAATTTTTTTTAAAAAGGAACAGGTTTCTTTCTAAAGTAGGAGAACAAAACCCAATCAATTACAGTACGACAATGCTTTTTCTCTAATAGGAGAAAAAACAGGAAGTAGGAGACAATTCAGCCCTTCTTTTGAAACCTCTGTAATTTAAAAGTGTCACTTCCTCCTTTGGCATGACAAGAGCAGACATCACTTAGTATAAGTGTTAATTATTGAAATGTACTGTATTTAGTCATGCAGTTGTTTCATCATTGCTTAATTAGCCACCATATACTTCTATTTGCCTTACCATTTTCTGTTGATAAATGTTACCACTGCCTCAGTATAACGGAGAGCTGCCTGGTCGGAGGCTTTGCTCTTAGGAAGTTCATCTCGCTTAGGGAGCTCAAACAGAAGACTGTCATTTTACTGTCTGTGAACCGAATATATAAACTGACATCCTTAGTTTATGTCATCCATGAGGTTTACTAGGCTACTTCACAGTTGCAAACTTTACCTCAAACCCCATGTTACAGTGTTAGCTTGTAGTGTTAGCTTGTAAGGTAATTTTGTTTATATAGCACCTTTTCAGCGACAAGGAGGTTCAAAATGCTTTACATGAATTACAGGAATTAGAGGAAATGTGGTGTTGGCGTAGCTAGCATGTGGCATCCCTTAGCGTTTTGATCTTTTGCTGTCTGTATTCTTCATGAAGATGATACATCCAAACAAGGCTGAGGTAGCCTTCCACGCACCCTTCATACGGCTACGGTACTAATGTGAAAAGGTTGAAGGGGTGTGAATGCTTGCGCAAGCGTCTGAGTTATCACACAGATTGCTTCTCCAGCACCCATTTATAATTGCTGATTTGCCACGTAATAAGCAGGTTTGCCGTCAAACACTTGTGCAGCAGGAGTGAACACCTGCCTCGTTCTCACCCCATTACCTCTCTTTACACGTTACATAGTGGAATAATATATTCCGCATATCTCTGCTTTACAATCTCAGCTTGCTGTTTTGAGCATCTGTGTCAGCGTGTCGGATCTTTTACCTTCCCTTCACATCCCCAACAACGCGGTCTCCCTGTTGGCCTAAATATCTTTGTTCTGCCGCTTGTATCCTTTTTTTTTTCTCTTTTCTGTTATAGCAGAAGTCATTTCCTCTGCGCTGTCCCCGTCTTCTCCTCATGCCCGCAGGACACTCTTCCTCATCTTGCTTTGAACTCTTTAATTTTTTGCATAGTAGCAGTTTTTTTTACTAACATATTTATTCATTTATAACTCCTTTCAAAGGCCTTTGCATATGAATGCACCTTTATTCTCCCACCCGTCTCTCTTTCTCTCCCTTAGCTCTCCACACAGAGCAGGCCTTACTTATACAGTGTTGGTTTAATCCCCGTCGCCCTGTCAGAGACTATTTTCTCTGGTTTCTTTTCAAACTACAGCAGCTCTGAGCTCAGACAGCATTTTTCGGCTCTCTTGGCTTCTCAGCTCCTAGACAGTTTTCGCTGTGCCAATTTTTTCATTTTTTTTTCCCCAGCGCAAAGTCATTGAAGCAGCTTGTGTGTGTGTGTGTGGGTGTGTGTGTGTGTTTTTTTTCTTTCCAACCAACAAGGTCAAGGTGTCTTTCTCACTGCAATAGATCGTCCCTCTTCTGCTCTTTTCACACTGATGGGATTCGTCTGACAGTGGTTGATTCCTTCCCCCTCTCATCCGAATAATCATTACTTAGTTAGATACCATCTTTTATCAGGAGTCCTTGGTCCAAATGCAAAAGAAGATGATTGTCTACGGAGGTCTAAAGTGGGCTGAGGGAGACTCCTCTTCATGTGTGTCACAGCAAAATGAAGCCATGCTGGTTATTTAATGAGGACAAGGACATGTGAAACCATCCAACATTTGATAAGTTGTTTTTTTCCCTCCTTTCTATCCAAAGACACTGTTCTTGCACCAAATTAACCCCTAATATGGTTGTTGTTATGCAGGTAGTCATGTTAAAAGCAGAAGCCCTCTAAAAAGGGAAAACTCTACAACAAAGAGCTATTATTGCTTTAATTACTACAAATTTTTTCTACATATAGTTGGATTCTCATGATGATTAAAATGAACAGTAAAGTGTCAACCAATCAACCATCCAGATAAAAAGACAAGACGATATACAAGAATCAGTTAACCCCTTAACTGGCGGCGAAAAAGGCAAAGTATTCAAACAAACTAGCTTTGTCCCATGGATGGGATACCGCCTGTTAAGGGGTTAATGACAAAAAAAAAGAAAAAAAAGAAAATTGATCAACATTTTTGGGAAAACTAAAGAAACCCACTTTGGTTTTAGAACCATAGTAAAGGTTCACATATAATAAACAGTGTTTTAAAGAATCTGGAGTTGTAGAAAAATTTAGGCCATATTTAACTAGTCTGCTTTCACACAGTGAAACTTGACTGACATCCTCTTCTGAATCCTTAGAGTTTAATTTGATGTTGACTGTTTTAAGTCTTCTGGGACTTGAAGCCTGAAGTCCGGAGTCTGTCGGCCTCTGGGAAAGCTTCCCACAAGGTTCAGGATTTTGTTTCTGGTAATTATCTAGAAGGAGTTTTGTGAAGTCAGACACTGATGTGCTAATTCATCCCAAAAGTATTTTAACTTTGGGATACAACACCTTTGGTTGATTGGCAGAATACCTTTCTATCTTTGGGTCAGGGTTATGATTTAAGGGTTAGGACCCAATCAAGTTCTTCTGCACCTAGAACTTTAGTGCTCTGCATTTTGCACTGGTTCACCATAATGATGACACAGGAACGGACAATCCCCAAACTGGTCCCATAAAGCTGTAGGCATTGAAACCGTCCAAAATGTGCTGGCATGCTGCAGCAATGAGAGTTCCTTTCACTGGAACTATACTGGACCATTCAATGACACTGTGCACAGCCAGTCTTCAGCAATATATCTGAGCAAGTATATTTCATGACTTAACTTATTGCAAAGGTACCACTTCGCCTTGCTGGAAGATGATAATGAACTGTTCCTTCAAAATATTATCTAGAAACAGACTGCCTGATCTAGCTGCTGTGGCCATGGACAGTCCCGAAGGCTGATTCAGTTCTTTTGGTAAGATGACACAGAAGTACTGAAATTACTCATTTCACTTGGCAAACTTTTTCAAATGACATGTGTTCAGTTTACTGTATCTTTACATTTTTCAGCTAGAGAGGATCAAATACAGTCCAAATGTATTAAAAACTGTTCAACAGATGTGTAGTTTCCCACTGCTTGGAAGTTTTGAAGCAGATGCTAACTGTAGCATCATTGGCGACTCTTCTTTAGCCTGCTACTGTCAATCATGTCAAGTCGGTCACTTTTTCGATCAGCCATCCAAAATGCTACCATGCAAATTATTTCAAAAATATTGGAGTCTCCTTCAACATTATTGTAGCTGATTGTTGTTGGCCAGTCTCGCCTTGATTTGCATCTTAATTGGTCGACTCTACCAAACACAGGGTAACTCAGGAATCTCTGTTCTTATGTCAAAACAATAGTTTCAAGAACAGATAGTTACGGGGATTGAGCATAAAGCCTCCATCTTCCTCTCTAGGGCTTGTAATAATATCTTGTAATCTCTTTCACCAGACACAGTCACATCCTGACAGCAGTTTGCCAGACAGTCTTCACTGTGACAGGAAATATTTAAATAAATCTAGTTGTCATGCCCTTTAGATGTTGTTCTACTCCACTACTCACCAGTGTTTGCAGTCGGCTCGTTTCCTCTTGATCAGTTCTGACTGGTGATGACCGGGTCAGACGCTGATTTTTTCCCCAGTTCAATAAATACATCAGACTCAAAATATATGTATATATTTTTTTGACTTCACGCAGTAAACACATGAATACATTTTCCTCTTTGATTTAGCTTTTGTTTGAAGTCCTTCTGCCTTATAATTGTGGAGAACTTTTACTTATTTAGCAACCCAGAACAGGAGCATCTAGTTCATATACTTCACTCAACCCAGAGCAGGAATTTGAACAAACTTAGAATCCAGAGAAACTCCTGTTAGTTTTTCTAGAGAAACTACTTGTTTCTCTAGAATCAACATTTAGCATTAAACTCAAGACCTGCAGAAACTCCTGTTAGTTTACAAATCTAGAACAAACTTAGAAAGTACCATCTAGTTTTATCAGAACAAGAATCCAGATAAAACCCCTACTAGTTTATACTTCTTAAACATGGAGAACCAATATGTAGTTTAATCCTTTTTTGTTTTCTTTTTATATTTTGCCCTTTCCTTTGCTTTGTTGTTTTGTTGTATTTCTTTCTAATTTATGTAAAGTACTTTAAACTGCTTTGTTGCTGGAAATGTGCTATATAAATAAAATTACATTGCCTTATATAAAATGGAGATAAAAGTGTGGTAGATAGGCTTAGAAGTTAATAATTTTGTCATTTTTTCATTTTCTGTTGTGTTGAAAACTACTACCTTTACCAAGAAACTATCTTTTTCTCATTTTGGCAACTTGTGTTTAAAAAAAAAAAAAAATGTTACACTAAAGGGTTTCCCAGAAAAACCTTGCTAAGCCTGGTGGTTGGGTGCCAGGGCAGTCACTCATCCAGCAGCCAGTCGTGTTTTGAGTTAAAAATATTTAAAGTTGACAGGAAATTAGAAAATGTCACTTGATAATTATGTGTTATTGAAAGATTGAAGATACCTGAACACCAACTAAAAAGTCTTAAAAAATGCAAACATTTTAAAAAGACTTAAATAAATTAGCAGTGCTTACTACTACAGTCACAAAATTAAGATCAGAAAGAGCTGCCTTGCATCCATACATGTTTCATACTGCAAAGATATTTAGATTTTCTGCCTCCGAAATATGATAAAAATATGCCGTTCAAGGCATCAGTCTGCAACAGTTTTTTTAAAATGACGCTGCTTTTCATTTTACGCTTAATGTCCTACAACCACAATAATATTCTAATCTAAGTAAAATGATTTCCTTACAGGGTGACTGCTTTTCTGTGTTTTTGCTGTTGCAGATTGAACAAAAAGCCAAACATCTACATTAGTGTTTCTGATCTATCAACGGTAGTTTTGAAAATGTTTTGTTAATTTTAGCTTCACGTGCCTTGAACTCAACACCTCCGGCGATATTTGTAATCGCATTAACATGCCGTAGCTATGATGGAGAGTTCTGAACAGGAGTGCAAACTTTTTACTCTCTCATAATCTGTATTCTTCTCTTGTCTTCTTTACACCCCTCTGTTTTCCACCTCGCTTCCCTTTTCAATCCTACAGACAAATAAGTTACCGGCTCAAGGTGTTGTCTGAGGGGATAAACCCATATCTTAAGTGATCTGTCTAACTTCTCCTGAGTTTTTATTTTTTTCCCCCTCCTTAATATGTTCTCTGTCTCCTGTTTCAGATGCCAAGGAAATAGTCCTGAAAGCTCAGATTCTGGCTGGTGGGAGAGGCAAGGGTGTGTTCGACAGTGGCCTCAAAGGGGGAGTGCACTTAACTAAGGAGTAAGTGTTCCCTTATGTGTTTTTCAAAACTGAGAATAACTGTAAGAGATAGATTCATGTTATTTTCCCCAGTGGCAGCAGCTTTTAGGGTGGGCTTTCTGAAGATGGTACTTAAGCACAAAGACACTGTCAGGATTTCTTTTGCTGCAAATATTTCTCTTCCCTTACTCTGTATTTTTTTGGGGGAGGAACTCCTTTTAATTAAATGGTGAAAAAAGCAGCTTAAAGGTTAGCTGTAACACTTTGCACCACCAAGTGTGCTGAATGTGCTCCTCCAGTGACGGCCTGAGCAAAAATCTGCATTTTCTTTCTTTCAGAAATCTAAGCTGCGACTTTAAAAAGCGTCTCTTTTCCCCTATTTTCTCCCAGCACCTGAAGAAGTGTCTCCTTTTTACCAATTGTTGCTACCACTTACTGTGGCCTTAAAGGCAAAAATAGAAAAAAAAAAAGGTGATTCATGACATTTGTCGCAGGCGTGCATCAGCAGCACCTTACCTTGCAGTTTAAAATCTTCCTAAAAGTTGTTGTTTTTTTTTCTTAAGTGAGACACACTGAAGATCATCGTCCCAAGACAGTGACATGAGAGCACGGTTCACACCGCCGCCATTTATCAAAGAATGAATGCATCCCCCCCCCGACCTCCAGCTTCATTTGTATTCTCTTACTAAACCAGAGCAGGCTTACAGAAGCAGCTCTGGTTTGCTGGGAGCTTTTAGTCAGAGAGAATAAGGAGAAGCTCATTTACAACCATCTGTATCAGAGCCCTCAAGAAGTAGTCACTTTTCTTAAAGGGCCGGTGTTAGTACGTGCTTTCCATGCACACAGTGCCGTTTTGTAGCACAATTTAGCATCGACGTTACTTTAAGTTGTTATAAGAATGCTGTATATATCAAACACAACTCGCAGTTTGACGCATTGATATTGGGCCTCTGTCTCTTTAAGAACGTCAGCACAGCAATGCTCCTCTGTTATGCAGTTTACACTGTTCTTAGGAGCGTTGGACTGAGTAGTTAGCATAAGCTGAACAGATGTCTTTCACATTCTTTTTTTAAAACCATCCTTTTTTCCACTTTACAATAAGGCACCGCTTTGTGTTGATTAAAAATAACGTTTTCACGGGGGGAAAAAAATTATGTAGTTGTAGCTCGTCCTGCACAAAATCAGAAAACACTACTATGGCGACATCACTAGCAATAAATCGACAATTCCTGCCCCCCCCTCCACCGCTGCGTTGGTTGTGTGAGTTTCCAACTTGGTGATCTTCAGCAGCTGTGTCAGGTTTGAGCGTCTACTCCAAGGAGACCCCCTGAGGGGACGAGGTGCAAACTCATTACGCTTGGACTAGATTGTTGTTAGAAGGATTAAGCGCACCCGACGTCGCAGCGATGATGTAGTCGTGACATGTCGCGCGGCCCTGGTCGCAAACTTGACAAACTGTGAAAACTGAAGGAGCATAAACACCTCGGCGAGGCAGCGTATGATGTAGTAATCCCCAGAGTGAGGAAGAATATGTGCAATGCTATTAGGAAGTCGTAAAAAGCGGCCATTATGGTGATGGATGTTGTTTTAAGCGCCGTCTCTCCACTTTCAGCCCCGCAGTTGTTGGCGAGCTGGCTAAAAGGATGCTCGGCTTCAACCTGATTACCAAGCAGACGCCCAAAGATGGAGTGAAAGTGAAAACGGTGAGCTAAAGGAGGAAGAAAAATCCACTTTTCTCTTTCTTAATGTTTTCATTATGTTGTTTTTTTGTGTGTGTGTGTGTGTGTTTTTTTTTCTTGACCTCGTTTCTCCGAGTCCAGTAATGCTGCTCTGTAAAATGAATGTCTGGCTCCGAGTTCCCTCTCCTGCATATAAGCAGTAGCTGTCCGCTGTTGTTTACTGCGGGTTTGTGCTGCCTGGTGTTCAGGCTTGTTGCATAAATTGAGCCAGGCCCAGTGTGAATTTAAAGTGTTTGGTAAACAACTGTTACTATGTGCCACTAACAAGCTGGAATATGACTTTTATTTTTTATTTTTCCTGCTCGTTCGCTGCATGCAGTACCTCCTCACAGCAGACATTTCCAGGTGATGAAGCCCTCTCAGTTTTTGCTTAGTGTGTGTGGCTCCTGCACTCCTCTTCTTTCTCCTTTCCCCTCATCATCCTTCTTCACCACTACTCTTCCTCATTCCTGCTGCAGAGTTTACAGGTGGGATCCAGTTAGCCTCGGCTAAAGTCACTCAAACAACTTTGAGTTCAGTTGTCTCAAAGGAACGGCAAACGATCTATTTTGTTTTTTTTTAATTAGTTGAGCTAGAGTAGAGTTGTCTTTTTGTCTGGACATCCACCGTATTGCTTACAGTGCAGAAAATCAGACAAGATGAATCTTCCTACAAGAGCAGTAGTTTTGCTTAAAACAACACCTTTCTGATGGTTATTGTTGTTGCTATTCTTGTGTTGAACTCACACCCACCTGAATACAGGGCCCAGTACCTCTGCATTCGATTTGCCGACATCATGACACTGATTGATGGATGACAAGGCAGGGAGGGAGGGGAGTGTAGGTGTCGGGTGAGGAACACCACAGGATGACACAAAATCAGACTTATCAGGGAAACAGCGATCGGAGGAGGACCGGGGTGAAAACATGTGTTTGGTTTGTGAGCAGAGACTGAAATGAGAATGAACTCCAGAGACTTGTTTCAGTGACTGGGGATGGCAGCGTTTGGACAAGGAAATGGAGGGCCAAGTCTTTTAACATGAAGTTTAGAGAGAGCTGTCCATTCTCATTCACACGGGTGAGAAGTGGAAGGAAATATCCTTGTTCAAGCAGACATCGTACCAAGAAAACCCACTCCTCCTTAACCGCAACAGAACGGATGGTGTCCTGTTTGCTTTTTCCCTCCCAAATGCCCTCTTTCCTTCTCTTAGTTTTTATCTGTTTGCTCCTTGATTTGTGCAATGTTTCTTGAAAGGTCCGACTCATAACGCGTGTTAGCATGTGGAACCTACCTACTTACTTGTGTTGTCTAGTTTGTTTGGTAAACAATGAGAAAACGTTTCTCAGTAAAAGATAGAAAAATCCAATTGTAAAGTCACTTAAAGTGGGCATTCTTCTAATTAGCATCTGCATCTCAAATAAGAGTAAGAATAAATAGAACAAAAAATAAAGATTTTATGAATATAAATGCTTAGTTCTGGTAATTATGTTTTTCAGGTAATAAAACAACAAAAATTCAGCTTCTAATTATTTTATGATATTACAGAATGGACAAAAAAAAAATTATTACAGACATGTTGGCAGACAGTCACTGACATCTTCAACAAGGCATAAAAGATCGTTGCTTTCTAATCTGACTGTGACAGAGTGCCTTTTCCCATACATATTAATAGAAAATTGAGTGGAAGGAAGAAGTGTGGTGTGGAAGCAATCAGCCTGTGGAACTCGGAAGCTGAAGTTGCAGACATACCAGTCCATGCCCACTCTTTCTTGATTGGGATTTTCTTCATAACCATATTTTAACATAGTTTGATAGAACACTCTGTGAACAGTCACACCTGATGTTGTACAATCTGTCACAGCAGTAGACCATATCCTACAGGGCTACAGCTGTAGGATATGGCTGTGTGTGGTGAATCTTGAAGAACTCTTGAATGAGCTTTGTTTTATTTTTTCCTTCCACTGAACCTTCATGAATATGCTCAGGTGCAGCACTCTGTGAACAGCCAGCTTCTGTAGCACTGACCTTTTGTGGCTTATTCTCACAACTTACAAGGAAATAAGAAAAAAAAAGAAGTTAAAGTTTTTTACCAAGCTGTTGAAATAAAATAACATCTCAATGACGTTCTGGTATATTGTGTAGAGGATAAAAACATGACGCCACACTGCTCTGTCTGCCACTTCACGTTTTCCTCTTCATGTCCAGGTGATGGTCGCTGAGGCTCTGGATATAAGCAGAGAGACGTATTTTGCCATCCTAATGGACCGGGCCTGTAATGGTCCAGTAATGGTGGGAAGCCCCCAGGGAGGGATGGACATCGAAGAGGTGGCCGCCGCCACCCCAGAGCTCATCTTTAAGGTACGTTACTTCTGGTCTGAAATACGGAGATATTGACAGGAAGTCTAAATTTTTTTGCAGGATTAGAAGTAGTTGTTGCTTGAGTGTTTTACAAAAGCATCCACTGACGCTTAACAAGATTGTTCCTTTGGGAAAACTAGTGAGCATTTAGCGTTTTATTTCGATTTGAAGTTGGGCCAAGTTACCGAGCTAAAATTTAAAGAGGGATTTCGTGCTCATCCGGTTGATTCTTGTGTCTCTACAGCAGCATGTTGGGCCTCAATTTAAACAAACGGAGACACATTAAAAGGCTGTTTATGCTTTCTATTGCTTCTCATTAATCTTCAATGGGAGCTATTTGGCAAGTCCCTGCCACTGTTAACAGATGGACAACTTTAAGCACCACATATGCCTTCATCTTGTCACATATACTCATGCAACTTCCAAGGTCAGAGGTCAGTGCATTGTAAAGCTTTGGCTCTACATCTCCGATGGAGTGTTTTCAGACAAAGATTATTTTTGGTATGAATGTTTTTTTTTTATTATTATTATTTTTAAAGGGATTAAAAATGTTTCATGAGCTTGGCACGAGATTAAGTTGTTTTCACCATGTTTTTTTTTTTTCTTGGCGGACATATTTAAACTAAATTAAGCTGGATGATGAGCATCGGGTTACAGCTTTGAGTAATTTATTTTTCTTTTTAGAGTTGCTTTTAGGTCCAAACATTAGCTAGCTGAAGCCAGGTGTTTCATGTGCTTTTTTTTTTTTGGTAGTAAGCTTTGGACGAACATGCTGTTGATTTTTAAAGCTTCGCTCCATTCAAAGCTTTTCTGTCCTACTTTAACTCTACTTTAATGGCCTGATTAGAGAAGTGCCGGGATGATAGCAAACATTCAGCAACTCTTGGTTGCGCTCATAATTACCATTTAACAGTCAAGTAAAAGATCTTTGATCACCATTTTTCTCTGGCTGTATTTTCAGATGTGCCTCTTTATGGCTTCAGAACCCTCCGGTTTGTGCTCTTGGTTTTCCACATCAGATCTGTACCTTCACTGAACGTGCTGGATTGTTCTTAACCTGCAGCTTTCCTTTCAGTCTGTTTTTAAGTATCCAATGTTAAGCTCTGTCTGCAATGAGGAGCCTGTCTTAATTATGTATAATAACTTTGGCGGAGCACAAACTACCTCCAAGTTGTAGAAGCATTACAAAGGTCTCTGATTGCACGGCGACATGCCAAAGCCTTTATAGGGTCTGGACAAAAATAAACGGAACTTTTCTTTTAATTTCACTCTTTTGTCTGAAACTAATTAACTGAGATCTCCAAAAATCTGATTTTTCATTTGTATTTCACATATTTGTGTGTACGTACGACTGAAACGGGACCGAAAGGCATTTATTTTAGTGCTAAAAAAATGTACCTTTCCACTGTATTCCTACGTACAAAGTAGATGGCTTTGTATAGTGTAAATTAACAAATAAGCAAATGAGAAAAACACACTGGAAAATGAAGTTAAAGAATTTCTGATTTTTTTTAAAGTATGGTCCTGAGAGGCTGTACCCAGTCAGTACCACGAGAAGGTGACGACATCTAAAATTTTGATGTCAATTTTTCCAAATGACCCCCTGCCCCCAATAATTTAATCAACAAAAAATTATTATTAACAAAATTCATCATTTGTTAATGATAAATCGCCTGTATTTTATAAA
Source organism: Xiphophorus hellerii (assembly GCF_003331165.1). Lineage (NCBI taxonomy): Eukaryota > Metazoa > Chordata > Actinopteri > Cyprinodontiformes > Poeciliidae > Xiphophorus > Xiphophorus hellerii. The sequence goes on from NC_045691.1 coordinate 27,586,759, forward strand.
TACAAGCGAATAAAAATGCCAGGAGTGTGAGTTGGCAGCACTGGTCCTCCACATCAAACCCCATGAAAACAGTTTCAGAATAAGTTACAGCAAAATTCTCGTTTTGTTCCTTTTGGACTTTGCTTCATCTGGAATATCTGGTCACATAATATCATTTATTCCAGTGTCAGTATAAAAATTAAGTTGTGAGCTAAGAGTCTAGAGGAGACAACACAGTAAAATAACTTTGGGTTTGCCTGGTGATACCTCCGTCTACACACCACCTTTCCACTCTTCTTTTAATATAAATTTTCTTAAAAGTCAACAAAATAATTCAGTTACGTCTCGTCAGTCTACTTCTTGTTTTAAAAAGGTAATGAATGGTTGCACTCTCCCTTATTGATGGCCCAGGTTGGATGTTCTGCTCCTTCCTTTCCTTTTCCTGTTCATGACGTCTTTCTTCCATTTATTACCGTCTTAATGATCCTTTGCTCAGTTGTTACTGTCTTGGTTCTCTCTACCCCTCATTACCCTTTCCAGGGCCGTTTCCAGGAGCAGACATCCAATTCATTTGATTTAAACACCACATCTACATGTCACACAAGCGAGTGCTTCCCATAACGCAGACAGTAAACATTAGGTTGATCACACAACAGTGTACGGTGTCCGGATATAGTTTAGCAATATGGATGCTTGGGTTTCCAGGGAGATTACACTACACAAGGATTATCTGGAAAACGCTAATAATGGTGGAATCGGATAATATGCGAGTAGTATTGGACAAATATGGGTTTTCACTGACAAAATAAGAGTTACGCTAACCGTTACAACGATGATCTCAATGGAATGACGACCGCAAGCGAGACTTTGTTGGTCGCTGCAGTTTCCAGTTTGTGTGATGGGAGAAATTAATACTTAAAATTGATGTTTGAAGCAAAATGACACATTTACAAAACAGGGGAATCACATCTTTATAAGTTTAGCCCACACAATGTTTAGCTTGTTTTCATCTGGAAAACAAGTTAAGCATCGAATTATCAATGCGGCAAAACAGGTAAAATGCCACCTACTAACCCATATGTCAACATTATGGTTTTATAAAAGCGGAGACTTACTGACCATCCTCTCAACTGAACCAGGAAACATCTTTGATATCTGCCATGTAGAGAAAGAGGACAGACACAAGTTCCCTTTCTATATATACGATAGGATGGCTCTGTTTTTGTTTTGGTGCTTTTCTCCCCTCTTCCTCTCTCTCTTTCTTCAGTTGTTTCATGTCTCTTCTCCTTCTTGTGCTGTGCTGTTCCTCCAGGAAGTCATAGATATATATAAAGGCGTGCAAGACGACCAGGCGCTTCGCATGGCAGCTAATTTGGGTTTCAAAGGACCTCTGCAAAGACAGGTAATGAGCCCACCGAAGGCTTTAAAGCTACAATGCTAAGAGGCGCCAGACAGATTTTGCAATTCATGTGTGCATACAGACGGGACGGGTTTGCATTTGCAAACACGCCGTCCTTCTTCTGTTATTAGTTTCCCACGGGCAACACGTTGAAGGGTCATTACAACGGACTCACCTGCCAGGTGTTAGATGGTTGTAGCTGGTAGTAAGTCAGGACACAGAAATAGATTCGGGGAGCCGACATCACTAATGACAGAACCAGCCACACAGTGATTTTGGGATCAGTGCATTTTGGGACCTTGCGGTTAGCTGGACATCCTCCCTCTGTAACATCTGGTCTGTGAAACAAGAAGGTTTGTTTTCTTTTCAACCCCAACTTTTAAAATTCACCTTCATTCACCTTCATCTGCCCATTAAATGAGGGAAGACGAGCCCAGGCCTCGCAGTCCAAATGAGAACGAGCGCCCGGACGAGTTGATTTGAAACTCTCTTTGTCTTTTGGCATCAGGTCAGTAATTTGTTTGCTTTTTAAAGGGGCAAAAAAAATCTGATTAAGCCAACAACTACAACACATGAAGCACATATAAGTTAGACAAACTAGAGTTGAATACATGTTTGCTTTTGATTGTGCAATACCCCCGTATGCCCTCTTTTACCCTCCAATCCACTCCTCCCATTATTTGTGATCTTTTCCATTTGCAGGGTGTTGAAAGGGCATTGATTTTGAACAGGCACGAGGGAAAATAGAAAAGGATTGGGTAAATGTCTGCATTGTTAGTTTGCTTTTGCCCTGGCTGCCTCCGAGTCGGCTGTCAGACTCTTTCATTCCGATAAAATAAAAAACTTCAAAAACTTTTCTGCTTCCAATAAGCTATTTGAGGACAGAAGAGATGTTCAGTGCATGCCAGGGCTGTTTTTTTTTTTTAAAGACAGGAATAGAAAAAGTCTTCTGCAGTTTGTATAAGGACAAAATTGTGGACTTTAGCTGTGGAATCAGTTTTGCTTTTGATTGCCGTACTCAAGCAGTTTAAAGAAAGGTTCAGTCATGTCACATACATCTTTTCACATCACAGCCACAGACTTTTGTGTATTTTATATGGACTTGAAATGCGGTTGAATAGTGTGTAATTTTAAAGTGGAAGTAAAGTGACACACAGTTCAAGATTTTATTCACAAATGAAAATGTTAGAAGTGTGGTATGCATGTTTTCTTTTTGTTCCGGATGCCCCAAAATTACAATAAAGGCAGTCACTTTACTAAAAGTCAGCTGGTTAGTAAATTTAATGTCATTTATCTCACAGTACGTCTGTGAAGTCTGCACAGTTTCTTAGAGAAAACAAACAACGTTAGCAGAATAGCAGAGATGAAGCTTTGGAGACGTTTAAAGCAGGACTGGCTTATAAGAAAAAAAGCACTCCGCACTTCTCAGACTTTTATTTGCAAAAAAAAAGCAAAACATAAACCTATGTTTCACCCTGCCCTACTACAGAATGATACACTTCTATGTATTAGACTGTCACATAAAGTCCTACCAAAAAATAAAAGTTTATGTTTGTAACAAAGTTTAATCAGGTTTTTGCAAGGTGCTGTTTGGACTTAAAAATCCAAGACATTAAATTACAAGCTACAATATGTTGCAGCTGCAGAGATGTTGCCATAATCCTATATATGTAAAACAAAAACAACAAACAATCGAAGTGTGTTGATTTGTCCTTGATTTCTTGCCTAGCTGGTCTTTAATGATAGAAAATTAATTATTGCCCACATGTACGCCTCGATGTAGAACGGGCTCTAACGGGGGCGATGTTGGGAGCCGATTTGCCCTGTTTTCACGCAGCTTGTGTGCAGAAGCCGAGTGGCCTCGGTGGGGGCTGAGTGCTCCGAGTCAAACCATCAGGTAATTATTGTCGTCTGTGGACTTTGCAGGCAGCGGATCAGATTAAGAGGCTCTATGATCTGTTCCTGAAAGTCGACGCCACTCAAGTTGAAGTCAATCCGCTCGGAGAGACTCCCGAAGGACAAGGTACCGTGTTTCACAGTAAAACGGCTCACTGTTCGTGCGTCTTTTGCATTTAATTTTTCTTTTCCATGTTAATAATTTCCAGAATTGTATTTATTTTAGTAAAATAAAATAAAATAAAGTGAAAGAACACAGCGAGTTGCAAAGATGCTATCGTCTCAGGCCTGAACGCGTTGCAGAATGTGAAGTGTGCTCTAATTGCAGCACACTGACATCAGCCACTTGTCAACATGACTTTATCTGCTTCAAAATACAGATGGCTTCAGGGAGCAGAGCTCTGTATTTTCACACCATGCTGCTGCTTCAATTCTGATAGTGATTTTTAAGCTCATCCAGAAGTAACAAAAAAAAGCAGCCTCTCATACTTCCCTGGCGTACCACAGTCTCAGTATGATTCAGAAAACAGTCAAACAAATAAAAATGAAATCTATCAATTAGATATGTTTCTGGGAAAAGGGAATCAGGGTAATTCCAGGTCCTGAAAACGCCTGGAGCTACATTTAGATTAGTAACAGACATCAGAAGAGTTCTTTTAAGTTACTATTAGAAATAATTTACATTTTTCTCTGATATATTTTCCTATGTTTCTAAAACCCAAAGCCAATTTATTATTGGTACGTATGGATGTTCTGGGCCAGACTCCATAAACCCCATTAAGACCTCAGTAATTATCAAGAGTTTAGTCACTTGAGTGAGTAATAAAGGAGGAGGCTCCAGGAATCTTCCTTATTCCTTACACATGAAAGGGAGATTAGGACAAATTGAAATTAAAGGTTACAAAACCCCTAAAATAGGTTCTCTTTTTAACAGCTCGCTTTAGCCTCTTACCGCTTTAATCCACAGAAACAACTATTGAAATGATGCACAAAGCATCTGGCAGAAAAGGAAAACGACTCGATGATGTTCAGCGTGTTTTAGCTATGAGCACTGCACTACACTGCATTCACACTAGCCCTGCACGGTTTGCTTTAATCAAACTGCTAGCCGCTAATGCTGCTGACGTTGGCGAAGTACTACATTAAATTGGTATTGTGCAATTTTCATAAAATATTACGTAGGAAGAAAAACTCAGGCCATCTTTACGAGCAACATTAAAGGATAAGGAAGACCCGTAGCTTGGCATTTAGCTTTGTCTTCTGCCCTTGAACCCTTTTGTGTTTGGGAACATTTAGATAGAAGGTTATTTTCTGATCAGAGCAGCTTTCAGTGGCTCATGTGCTTCATTCTTAGTACATGCACTGCCTTTTAGGGTTCCCGTGAGAAGTCCTGACCAGGATTAAGGCTTATTGTCGCTGTCTCCATTATAACAGCAACTGCATTAAAATATTTATGTGTTGTTTTGATGCTCCTTGATTTTATTTGAATCTTCTTTCTCCCCTGTTCCCATTAACTGGCTTGTATTTGGAGGTGTGTGCGCGTATCTTTGGGCTTGTGAGTTTAGGTCTAATTCAGACCTTCTCTTTGTGACTGTCACAGTTAAGGTGTCTGTGAAATAGCTTTATGGTGTTTATGTTAGCATAAGAGAGCCGTGACACTCTCAGGGTGACGGTTTCTGCATCAGTTTAAAATAAATCCTAGACTGTCTGATTCTCCTGTTGTGTGTTAGCTGACCCCCAAAAAAAGTTGATTAAAAACAGACGTCCTGGAGTTGTGCCATATTAGGTCCTAAAACTGCTTCTATTAGAGTATTTTTATTCACTTCTCTGGTGTATTTAAAGTATCCAGCGGTGGTACAGTAACATTTTATTGCAACTACCATCCTTAAATTTCATGCAAGCTCTTACTCTTTTATAGCTTGCAAATTTACCAAATTTAATCTACATGTTGAAATAATTTACATCATTTTGTAACTTGTTCCCACAGTAAAAATCTACACAATGTGACTCAAATTCAGGTTAACGGGTTTATTTCAGGTCCTCATCATTCATCTGACAACGACATTTTGCCGTCACAACAAATCACGTCCGACCTTGCAACACTGATTTTTGTTAAACTTGTGCCGAACTTGTTTTTTTTTTTTTAACATTCTTTCAAAGAAAGAAAGGAAAAAAGGTACATAAGATCAGTTTTTATTGTCTCCAACACTGAACAGATATAATGTGATGTGTTCTGTCAAGACATTGCAGCAAGATTACTTGCATCTTTAATGTTGCAGGCTAAAATCAGATTTGTGTTAAAGTGCACTTCATTTTAAAAAATATGAATAAATATTAAATATTTAAATATAAAATATTTCTGTTCTGTGTGCTGGAAGGTCAATATTTAAGCATATACATCTCAGTCTTTGCATGTAGCCATTTACTATGTCTTAAAGAAAAGTATATCCATTTTTAAAAATGTAAACATATTTAAAACCATAACTGTTCAATTGATTTTATTCATGTATATTTCAAAACTAAAATGTATTGTTTGAAACAATCATACTTCAGTATTTTTCTTTCTTTTCTATAGCTTGTTTGTGTTGTATTTATCTGTAGCCTACAGTGTAGTTGCATAATAAAAAATTATATAGATTTATTAAAACCTTAAGATTTTGATTATAGGTCTAGATATTTTGTAACTTGTAAAAAATTAAAAGAGCTGTAAAGGAAATATTACTTTTTTATTTTATGCTAGCTATACGCAAGCTAACATACTCTTACTACTAGCATATCTGTCTGGTAAGGAACAAACTCAAAGTATTTCAATCAGTCTTCTAAAATTTTGAATAAATACCATTGATTGGATATGAGCATCTGCCCTGCTTTAATTATCCAAATTATTATTGAGTTTTCTGTCAAAGAACCTCAAAGATCCTTTAAGGAACTGGAATTGAGCTCAATTTTAAGTACATGTTTAAGTAAATAAATCAAACACAAATTATAAAATGTATTTGTGGCAACCATCATTAGAGTGAATCCTGGAATTTCAAGCAGCACGATATGCTCAAAAATAGCGTGCAAGGGAAGAACCTAACGGATCAGGGAGTATCATCCATATTCCCGAGGGTCCACTTTTCTGCACGTGTTTTAATGTTTTCCCATTTCAGCACACACTATTTAACTAAGCTGGTCATTAGCTCTGTTCTCTAGGTCTTCATGAGATGTGGGAAAATTCTCTGTAACATCTAAACATGCGGCAGCAGGAACTCACCAAAAACGTACGCACAAAAGTACTCACCTAAAAGTTTTAAACTATGAAATGATGCTGACTAGCAACATAATAGTTGGGGAATGAAACCTACCTGACACAAAATAGACAGAACGATGTAATATTTATTTATTTTAGGTGGTTTTATGAAAGTGTGTATATTTTTTAAAATTAAAGCCATATGAAGTTTGATAACAGTTTCCGCTTTTTACGCCGGAATACAGACTTCAGCAGACGACCAGAGTGCGTTTTGTTCACATTTCCACACAGTTTGACGGCATCCCACGTAAACGCTCCAAATCTGTGCGGGTATGCCATCTAAATATAAAACTATGTATACTGTGGTTACATGTAGGCCTTGTTGTTTAGTTTTAAATTAGTTTAAAAGCATTAATTTTTTTCCATTTATACGTCTATCAGCATAACAAGCACATAAATTAATGAGTGAAACTTTGAAATAACCACGACCGTGGTTCCCTTTGCTCAATCATCTAATGTTTTTAAAAATCATAATTAGTTTCCATTTTTCTTGTCCAGTTCCTCAACCTTCTTTGCCTTTTCTCTTTACCATTTCCCAGTTTGTGTTTTTCTTGCCGACTCCATTCCTAACTCCGCCTTCACCGTCCTGTCTTTTTTGCCCACCTGTCTTCCTAGTGGTCTGCTTCGATGCCAAGATCAACTTTGACGACAACGCCGAGTTCCGTCAGAAAGATGTGTTCGCCATGGATGACATGACGGAGAGCGACGCCACGGAGATGGAGGCAGCCAAGTGGGATCTTAAATACATCGGAATGGACGGAAACATTGCCTGCTTTGGTAGGAGGACAGAGTCCTGTCACAGAACCGCGTTCACCCCGACACACAAACACCAACAAATAAATGAGTCACTGTCCGTAGGTGGACACCTCCTGGCTAATAGCTTTGACTGTCTTACAGCAAAAACTGTGAGGAGGGGAAAGTGAAGGAAGCCGCTGTAGCTCTCGTTTACGTTACAAGCAGCTTTCTGAAGACTCCAGAAACGAACGCTGCCATAACCAATGGATTTTAATTAGCCATAATCCGCCCAGAAAGTCTCCAGTGAGCCAGATTGTTAGCATTCTCATTAAAGGCCTCCTCTCTTGTCATAAATCAAAGCTTTTACAGTGTACAGCAGCACTAACAGGTGCTCTCGCTCCTTACCCCGTAGCCTCCTAAACACATTAATGTGTGTTAACACCCTCGTCACACCCGCTCACCTCCCCCCCAATTCTGCATCCCCTGCTTCCACTCTCTTAAAGTAACAACAGCTTTTAAGACCCCGCAGCTTCCTTGAGAGCTCCGTAAGGCACCAAAGTGACAGCTGTTGAAGCAAATTTCCCTTTTACTGAGACCTCAGTCAGAGGGGGAGCTTGCCAGGACGCAATTTCAGCTTGTCTAAACCAAATGAGGTGAGACATTCTTGTGCCACTGGCCCCTGCACAACCCAGCAGGGTGGTTGTACAGACAGTTAGATAAACTATGGCAGTCCGTTATAAAAAAATAAAAAATACAGCTGAGTCTCATTCAATTGGAAATGTTAACTCTTTTTTTCACTAAATGTATCACTAGTAAGGCATGAATTTCAAGCTTGATTTCTGAAACAATCCAAGTATGTCACACCTGTAAGGAAATCAACACAACTGAGTTTTTAACTTTTGTGTGAAAAAGATAGAGAAATAAATTACACACATGCTCTGAAATGTATTTAATAAATATTATTTAAAAAAAAATTTATGACACTTTCCAGATGTCACTTGTCTGAGTGATCTAGTCACGTTCATTGCTTAGATGTAATTTTGACCAATTCTTCCACATCATGTGTCATCAAAGGTTCTGATGACCGCTTCTTTTCTCAACTATCTTCAGTTCTTTGCCTCTGTGTTTGGGATCAATGTCAAGACAGCCCCACTATTTATTTATTTTTTTTGAAGAACTATGAACGACGCCATTTCATCATTAATCATGATGTGTGCTATGACATCAAAAACATTCACTGGGCTACTAAATATGAGTTTTGTCCAGTAGTGGAGTCTTGTGCAGTGAGTGGAAGAGGCCATGACAAATGAATGTATTACTGTAGTGGTAATTTTTACACATCTTTATAGAGAAATTATGTAGGAAGCACCTGGTTGAAGATGGTCTGTGATGAAATTATGTTCTTTCTATTTTCAGATCATACATATAAATGTCTTCAATATTAGATTCTGAGTCTCTGTAGCTGCTGTCACTAGTATATTTTTCCACCTTCTAAGGTTTAGAAGATCCTGAGTTATTTTACTTTGCTGTTGAGAAACCTTTGTAGGTCAACAAATAGGACTAAAGTAGTTGATATAATTATTATTTGCACTGACAGATTTCAATCGATTACCCATATCTCAATTTATGGACTAATTTATATTGATTTGAGTGCTTGAGTTGAATTCCAAGTCTAATATTTACAGAGAAAGTTATTGAGGTGTTCAGTACCTGTTTACTTCTGCTGATGTCTTGCTATGCTTTATATATATATATAATTTTGTTTTTTTTCTTTCAGTGAACGGAGCCGGTCTGGCCATGGCAACATGTGACATCATTGACCTCCATGGAGGAAAGCCGGCTAATTTCCTGGACCTCGGGGGCGGTGTCAAAGAGAGGCAGGTGTATGAGGCTTTTAAGCTGCTGACTGCTGACCCAAAGGTAAAAGCTAACTGTCAACAAAAGTGGTTTGCTTCTCTTTCTCTCTCACAGCTTCACCACATGAATCAAGCCTATCAGTGAATCCGCTTCCTTACATCGTCGCCTCAAACATTAAAGAAATTCAGCTTGACGACCTGTTACTATTGTATAAGTCATGTTTCTTGTCAAAAAGTGAGTTTTTTTGTTTTTGGCTGGCTATTGCCGTCATGCTCAGACGATAGAGCTCATTAGTGGGGCTTCTCGTTTGTCCATGCTTCACAGAGTTTGAACAGGCTTTTGTGTCGTCATATTTCATCATTTTGGTTGCTGAGAGCGGATGAACTCCATTCTCAGCTGCATGTTTGGATGTCAAAGGCTTGTTTCAATAGCCATCAACATGCGCCTATCAAAAAATAAAAATAAAAGAAGCACAGTCAATCAGAAGCGCGCTTCTGAGAGTCTAAGTGAGTGACAGCTTGGGCTGTTTTGCAACCGATTCGACTCTATGTTCAGAAATCTAATAAGTCCAGTCTAAACAGTGTGAGCGTTGTAACTATACCGCACAGCTGATTGTGTGTTGACAGTTATCACATCACTAATTCCCTCACTGCTGTCACCCCCCGTATCCCAGCACTGATCTGCGGTTGCCTTTGGAGTCGGCGGCTCCGGCGGCCCTTTGACGTGTGGAATACAGACTTAAATGAGCTGGTAATCAGTCCAGCTTTTAAAAACCACCTTCCAGCAATAACAAACACTTCTTTGACTCGACAGCGTATGTGTTTCACTCTAATTACGAGCTGCGATAGCTTGTTTGCTGTTGTTTTCACCTCGTGCGCAAGTGTCGAAATGCGGTCTCAGAATCCCTTTACCATGTTTAGCTGCGATAAAGGTCTTTGAGTTTATACCCGAGCAAAAGAACAATTTGCAAACGGAGAACTTCACAGGTGTTTCAAATAATGAAAGCCCAGTTTGGTATGAATTGGGTGCCTTTGTATCTCTGAGTACTAAGCAGATGTCCAAAATAATTTAAAAAAAAAAAGCAAGTTCTGTCCCAGACTCGGTTATTGGAACCTCTTAGGAAGACTCAAAATAAACGTATCGTTTGTTGCATCTCTCATCCTGAAAGTTCAGGAAAAATCCTTCTTTTTAATTCAAATTCATTCCTTTATTAGGGAAGAATACCATGTTATGTTTTTGCTGTTTAATTTAGAATAGTTGACTTGTTTTTTCCTGTATCTGTAAGACCTTATTTAAATGCTTATGGACCTGCTGCGGTTCTGTCCTTTAGCCTCCACTTGTCAACTGTCCATTTTTACGCACACTCTACTGTGGTCAAAACTAAAATGGTAAATTTTTAGAAAAAGTAGAACTAAGATCTTCCCCTCCCTGTCTTTTTTTAAAAAATAACATCATAAGTTTGTACACCGTTTCAATCCCAGATTTCTAAGATAAGTTATAATTCCCAACAATTAGGTGAAATGGAGGCGTATCTTTTAAGGGCACTTTGAACATTGATTCGTAAAGGGGCCGTATTGATCTATTTCTGCAATTTCGAGCAACATTAAACACTATGGGAATGCCTGGGAACCAGCCACCGGTTCTCAGAGTAGAGACGTAAATTTCACGATGATCACATCAAGTTTACCACAGTCCGATTTTCTTCATTATTTTCATGTATATTTTGCTAACATTACTCTAAGGATATATTATGGATTCCTAAAAATGCAGAAACGGTGCACATTCTCATAAAAACATATTCTGTACTTTCTTATTGCTTTAAAGTATAATTTCAACTAAAGCTAGTACATATTTAACTGTGTGAATTCTTTTTTAAAAAAAATACTTCTCTAATCAGCCCTTATTGCCTGTCAAATCACATTTCTGCTCTTTCATCGATTTGCCCTTCTAATTTAAAACTCAATAATGGAGCAACAAGAATACGGTGGTTTGAAAACGACATGCAATCAACAGGAAAGACAGGGTCTCACTCGTCACTCCCTCCCCATATGGAGGGTCGTGATTATTGTAATGAGCTTTTAAAAATAGGTTGGATATTTGCGGAGAGAAAATGATAGAAAAAGCGGGAAAAGGAAAGAAACTTCCCCCATGGACGAGAGGGCCTACCCTCCTGTTCCTCCGTCTCATCGTGTCCTGGGCCGTCTCCCCAAATGCAGATTGGGAAATAAGCCTCCTGTCTGTCCCTCCTGCTGCTGCGGACGGAAATAGCAACAAGAAGCTCCTCCCTTCCTGGAGGAGAAAAGTCGAACAGGATTGACATTAAAGAGAGTTGGAGGCCCATTAGCATTTCAACCCGGGTAGCTGGGAAACCTGCTCTGATCTGCACTGGGAATGTTAATCATTTCATAATTTGAGCAAGCTGCTCATTTGCATTTATTTTTTGCTCCCTTTCTTTCTTTTTTACTTTTTGTTTTACTTAAAAATAGATGTTTAAATCGCACCGTGGATTTGGCGAACTCAACAAATAGAGGTTTGAAGAGTCAATGAAGTCGCTTTATCACCTAGTGATCGAATTACGAATGACAGTTTATTTTAAAGTGCCCTCAACTCTTAAACTTATATATCAGATTTATTAGACATTTCACTATTGAGACACTTTGTACCTGATATTCGCCAAGTTGTTCTCTAATACTGACTCTCCGCCTTTACACACACACACGGCATCCCATTCTCAAAGATATTTTATTTAGGGATTGATGGACTTTAATATGACATATTTTTACTAAAGCACAGTAGCGTAGTTGGTAGCACTGTTTCCTTGCAGCAAGAAGGTCCTGGGTTCGATTCCCAGCCCGGGGTCTTTCTGCTTGGAGTTTGCATGTTCTCCCTGTGCATGCGTGGGTTTTCTCTGGGTACTTCGGCTTCAGGTTAATTGATCTCTCCAAATTTTCCCTAGGTGTGAGTGTGTGTGTGCATGGTTGTTTGTCCCGTCTGTCTCTGTGTTGCCCTGCGACAGACTGGCGACATGTCCAGGGTGAACCCCACCTTTTGTCCGGAGCGTTAGCTGGAGATAGGCACCAGCACCTCCTGACCCCACTAGGCACAAGGGTGTTAGAAAATGTATGGATGGGTCTGCTTTCTGGATCATATGTCTGCAACAGTGTCTTTTAGTAATCAGTTTGACTATAAAAAAAACTTTGATAAATGTATGAATGAGTTTCCTGTTTCTCTAACCCTAGATATGGTTTGCAGGTGTTAGAAGACCGACTTTGTAGTTGTATTTATGTGTAGAAGCAGGGTGCTGGATTGAATATACAAGGTAACTGGATCAATTTGTTAATTTGAACGGGTGACTCAATACTTCTAGCAATGTATTGTATGCAACTAATTAATGCTGCATTACATTTCCTCAGTATTACATGCTGTCTACTCGTATTTCACTTTGTGCTATTTACCTCACTTACTTCTTGCACCACTTCAAAACACCCAGGGGGCATTTAAGCTCCTCATCAGACTACTTAACATTGTACAGCATTCATTAATAAAAGTCTTGTGACTAAATCATATGAGCAATAGAGTTCAATCAATTGATCATTTTCTTCCATTAGAAAATTTGCAGAACTGACTTCGTCACAAGCATAGTGGATACCACAAAAAGTACAAAAATAGGATCTGGGGAAAAGTCCCGAAACTACTATAACAATTTTATTTTTTGTTTTTATCGGATAATGTGATGATTTCGCTGGTAATGAAGGTATTTTTGTCCCTACTAGAGCGTCCTACATCCAGCAGCGAGGTTAACATTGTTAGGAAAGCCAAAACTCGAAAACCGCCTTTAATTTGTTTTTAAGGATATATCCAACTTGATAAATGCATCAACAGACTGAAAATATCAAACATTTTGTTCCTACTGACGATAAAGAGGAGTTTGCTTAAGGTCTAGGACATTTGCAACAATGTTTACTCCATGTTTTTGTCTGATTGGTTGATAATTTACCTTGTCGTCTTTTTCAGTCCCTTTCCAGCTAATAGCAATCAAGACTTGTGTACAAAGTTTCCTTAATTAATAAACGTCATAACATTTAATGGATAGTGTCTCAGCTGCTCTTACCACAGTTCTCTCCTGAATTTTTCATTTATATTAGTTTTATTCAGTATATCTCGGATAAAAGTATTGTAGAAACTTAGTATTTGTCTATTATTAATATTTTGGTGAACGTCATTGATGGCGCGTAGTATTAGTTTGTTACAGAAGAAGATAAAGAATTGGGTGCCTTCTATAAGGATAACCATTAATGTCTCGCTCATTCTTGTTATCGGCCTCTGTGACGTTCCAGTCACAGCGAGATTCAATCGATTTATGCCCCATTTAAATCATAGAACCCATATGAACAAGGAATTGGCCTGCAATAAAGCCCAAGTGTGGTGACCATCACACAAAAAAGCTGATATTTTGGTATCTGTCGTCTTTGTCAGCCACTGTCTCTCCGTCACACTTTGGTTTTGTGTGTGTGTGTGTTTCTCTGTGTGTGTCTCTGCCTCTTTCTGTCTCTTTTCCCTGGCTGTCAGATGCTGCTTTGATGTCTCTGGGTCATTGTGCTGAGAGGAGTGGAAGTAATATTAGCGTCTGCAGCTGCATAACAAAGATGAGGCAGGAGATGACAACGCCTTCTTTTTCTCTCTCAGTTCACCTCCTTAATATCCTCCCTTTAAGCATCTATTACCGTAAAGATTCATTTTTTCAAAAAAAGTAAATGGGAAAGGAAACTCGCGTACATAGTGGAGATACTTTTGTGACGCTACATGCACAGGAAATAAACTCCAAAATGTAATGAAACCGAGGAAAAGGAGAAAATAAAATGACCGGAAGCAAAGTTCTTGCTTTAAATTTGTGAAGTTTTATGCGGCTTGGTTGCCTCCACCAGACCATTCAGCTTTGTTTGACTTGAGGCCCCCCCAGCCTTTTTATGCGAAGACGTATTTATTTTCCATGCTGAAATAAATAGCTGCACTTTCTTCATATCCGCGTCTCAAACAGTTTGTTGACAGAATAGCTGAATTTATTGGGGTTTTTCTCAGATCACCTGTAGGCACAGAGCAGGAGCAGCAAAGCTATACCAACAGCCAAATGACCTTGTTATTGCCTCGTGCCTGTGCCATAGAGGAAGTGGCAGATGGATTTCTTTTGTCCAGCTTGACATTTATGTTGTTCTCGAGGCCTAGGGCTGTTTTTTTTGTGTTGTTGTTGTTGTAATTTCTGTGGGCTACAGTATATGATGGAATTCCTTCAGTTCACCCCCCATATCAGCCATTCTGCTGTTTAGTCCACAGTGATAATGTAACTGATACATTATTTAAAGTAATGTAAGAATAAACTTCAATTCTCATCTTTTATCGCCACGGCATTGAAAAAAATCACGATTGTGAAGCAGAGGGGCTAAACCGCAGCGTTCGTTTCTTCCCCTTTAAACTCGTTTTCTGTTCACGATCATCAAAAACGTCATCTTTCTGAGGCAGAAGCATTCTGCAACAGGAGGGAACGCCTTATGAAGACGAAGCCGTTCAGAACGGTTAGTTCTGCTGACGTCGGCAGCAGAGTCTGGGGCACGTTTTCGTTGCGTGTTTTGTTGGGAAAGCTCAGCCTCCCACAGCTGCTCTTCAGTGCTTCCGCAAAAACAAATTTGAGAAAAAGGAGCGATGACGACACCAAGTAGATACAGACAAATCAAAAGGCAAGTTAAATGTGTTGTTTTCAAAGAACATTAAAACCGGCAAATTGACCCGGCGTTATTCAATACGGTACGTTGAGATCATTGTGAAAATATGTTATCGTGTGGAGTTGTTACTGCTGAAGGTTTCATGTTGCTACATAATGAAAGAATGAAACAATTTCAGCTGCAAAGTTACTTAAATACAGTTTACTCACATCAAAACAAACGGTTTCACCTGAGCTGTCTCTGTCATGTCGAATTTTGTATAATCAATCTTCGGCAGCAAGAATAAGTTGGACGGATGCGACTGCCACTTTAGCTTTGTTCTACTGTGGCGATTCGCTTCTGTTTTTTTTATTTTTGAAAGGTTCTGATACACTCATCATTGGTATGAATCTCATGATGGTTTTAATTATGTTTTCCATCGTGCTTTATCCAGGTTGAAATGGTTATACATTCTAGTACCTTAATATAAACTT
Organism: Xiphophorus hellerii; assembly: GCF_003331165.1. NCBI lineage: Eukaryota > Metazoa > Chordata > Actinopteri > Cyprinodontiformes > Poeciliidae > Xiphophorus > Xiphophorus hellerii. The sequence continues at coordinate 27,602,107 of NC_045691.1, forward strand.
ACTAAAAAAACCAACTTGGAACATCCTAAAACTAGTTTTAAAAGCATGACTTGTGTTATTGTTCTCCACTTTAAACATCTGACCCAAACTGTCTCTCTCTCTTTCTCTCCAATGAAACAAAGGCTCGGTAGATTGTAGACTATAGCGTGGACTGAGAGGATTGTGACTAAGAAAGAAGGGATTTCTCTAAAATCACACTAAAGCGCTGTAAGAATCTGTCTCCGTCCACACGGATAAGCCAGTTGTCTTCTAGAGTAAGGTCTTACGATGAGAGAAGACAATGATTGAGTTGTTAGGCCACAATGTCAAGAAAAATGTTTGGAGGAGTCAAGACGAAGGTTTTAAACTAAAACTAACTGTACAAACTATTCAGCATCAGGTGGTAGGGATTTATTTCCTAATGAAGGAGCATCACATTCTTTCTCTTCACCTAAAATTAATTGTTTTCATGCTTAACAAAATTGGGTTTTCTAAGAGGACAGTGATCCCTAAGTAGCTTTTTTTGTTCCTAATGGATCAAGCAGGCTAACATTACACTTTGAGAATATGTCAAACCTCGACCCAAGCTTGTAGTAAGACAAATCTTCAGACATGTTGGTACAACTGGTGGATAGTTTCTCTGCGTTTTGCTGAACATTTAACCAAATATCAGTTGAAGTGTATGTACATTTTTCAGCCCGCATGTCACATTGTGATGAACTCCATTACAGTCATCATAAATTTAAACATTTTTTTTTGTTTGTTTTTATTATTTTTTCCTTCACTATGTGTAACTTTAAAAGGTGCCTCCCACAGTTCTCTATCCCCTGTGGCCCTGAAACAAAATGGCACACAATTTAACTTCTTTCCATCTCAGTAGCTTTGCTTTGCCTTACCTTGTGGTCCATCTTTAACCGCTTTCCTCCTCACGGTGACACTCCAGATCCCATCATCCTGTCCACAGGGCCAGATTCTTACTGTTTTCCTAAGATTACCTTTCTACAGAATTTTTTTTTATATAGATGACATTTGCCACTAGTTATTTAGTGGGACGTGACTGCACATTTATACCGTGGAGTGTCAAAATGCCCCCATTAGTGCTCTCATCATTCTGTCTCCTGCTTTTTGTTGGGTTTTTTTACGTTGTCTATTTCGAACTCTTCTCCTCTCTGAACTTCTCTCCCTCCTTGTCCCTCTCCTTTTCTATCCCTGTAGCCTTGCATCTTGCTCGGTCCTGTTACGCACAAAAACAAGGAGCTACTCTTAGTTTCACGGCTGCTAGCTGAATCCTGCAGGAACTTATCCCGCTGCCTCCGACGTCGGAGCCCGCATCTGACGTGCTACGATGTTCCAAGGTGTTGCGGGACGGAAGAAGCTCCACTCTGAGCAAGTTGGGCTGCGAACGTTGTTCTGAACAACAACAACGCCGACTTGTCCTTGAAGAAACGAAGGAAGAAATAAAACAACTATGTGCTAAAAAGCTATTTCCCTGATGCTTTAAAGCACATTGTTCTACTGGAAATCACACGGCCCTCTTACTTTCACCACAAAGACATGTAGGCTCGTGTCGCCGCCGCTCGTATGCACATGCGGCCCACCTGGGACCTGCATCGACTTTTAATCACAAGACTCGCATGTGATGTAAAAGTCCTAAGCCGTTTTATTTTGGAGCCGAGTGAAATCACCTCTCTGTCTGGAGCCGCGGGCCTGTGGGAGATGCTGCTCCCACGTGTAATAAATACAAGCAGTACAAGCGAGAAAGAGAAGAAAGCAAACTACCCCGATAATGGAGTTCATTCTCGGCGTGCGGAATATAACACAAGTACTAAATAGGGGAGCAGCCTTTCGGGGACGCATACTTAGTCCAGCCGACACACTGGGGCTGCCATATTGAGGCCAGGCTACAAGAGAAGTGAACATTGCTTTTGACAAGCAGACAGTTTGTGTGTTCTCGGGGAGCAGTAGCTCTGGTTGCTGTATTTCTCTTTTTTTTTTTTTTTTCTTTTCAATTATGTGCCGTGTTGGTCATTGTATTGGTTTGCCATTACGGGAGGAGGAAGGCTGTACGTCTCATAATGGTTTTTCTGGCAGATTTGCTTACAGGGCAGTAAAATCTAATAGTGACCGTTATAGGGTTGGCATTGTGCGCATTGTCGTCCACCACTGTACATTTTAAGATTAGTGTTGTGTTTTAAGCCAGTCCCGTAATAATGCTAACTCTCTGTTAGTCCATGAAACTTTTTCAGTTCGAGCGTCATAAAATTCTACATCCCAGTTTACTCTGTGCACTTTTTTTTTTTTTCCATTTCAGATGCAGAAATTTGTTTGTTTCTTTCTGCAGGTTTCAAGGTTTTACATTCCAGCCTTCGAGACTGGAAGGGTAGAAGTTTATGTCCCAAGCTGTGCCGCTTTACCGAAGCGCACGTCTACTGATTGATCCATCATGAGTACGGGCATGATTAGAGGTTTGTTTTGTTTACACACATCAAAAAGTTAAGGGAAACACTCCTGCCCGTACTTTGCGATACTGCAATTTTCCTACAAAAACACAATGATTAATAAAAAAGCATTTAGTTTAGTGCAATGTATTTACTTCAAAGCATTCCCTTTTATCCTGATTTATAATTACTCGTCTCCATCCCGACAGAGCAACATGGCGGTGGCTTCAGAGCATCTGGAGCTTGGCAGGGTTCATGAGGAAAGAGGAAAAGATTGATATGCGCAAATTTAAAAAGGAAATATCTAAAGCAGTCAGCAGCATTAAATAATTCAGCTTATCTTGGGCATATGATCAAAGCTAGTGTAAAATAACTAATATACAGATCTCTGTAGATGGATATAGTTGTATATGTAGATATATAGATATGATGTATAAACAGTTTAATTTGATTTTTCTGGGAGTAAACTTATTTTCCTCCAACCTCTGATATTTTATGCTTAATCTAGTGTGGAAGTATCTGTATTTTTGCATAATTTATCAATTTTGAGAAATGGTGTTGAATACACTGGTGGTGAGCTGCAGTACGGGGAAATGCAGCATTGTGAGGATGTGTCAGCTCTGACTTCAGCACTCTAATAAGTACAAAAACACAATGAGTCACTTTGTAGAACGGGTATAAATTATAAACTATTGCCTTGTTGGTATAAATATCTTAATGGAGTTATCTTTATAAATATTTTCTATCAGCGCCCTTCATTTTACATTCATGTCAGTAACTTCTGAGCGCGTTTCATCGACATAAAGAAAGAATGATGGTCGGTCCGGAGTATGATGATTACTACGTGAGAACTTCCAATGTTCTTCTCAAAAATGCATAATAATAAAATGTAAGATTGATGGAGAGCTGCTCTTGCCAATTGATTGTGATTAATGTTCGGGAATCAAAGCAATAATGTCCAATTTTCACCATTCTGGGAGGGTTCAACCGGAACGTGAAGGACAAGCACTGTGAGTCTGCACTCTTTGCCGAAGGTTAATTTAAAGAAGAGATGGAAATGGGTAGAGATGTAGCCGACCTGTCGGGTTGATTTGCCCTTTTGGGAACTAATGCCTTGTCCATCTTCTTCTCCATTTGATCTGCATTAGAAGGGCACAGAATGCTTTTAAACACTTCTGGCTTTTTTTGCTGCCTCGTCAGTCAACAGAGTTATTACTTAACCATTATGTTTGAATAAAGGGCATAGATTGCTGATGTATTCACCCCACCTCATCACCTTGTCTTGGCATCAACTTGTCCCCATTTGATTTTCACATAACCCTACACACACACAAACACACGCCTGCACACCCACACACACATGTACAGTCAGAAATGGAGAGAGACAAGTCCCATGGTTATGTCTGATTGAGCTTTCCCCTGTCTGCCATTCCTCATTCTCTTGAAATCAATAGAGGATCTAGGATTGGAGCTCAGGCTAATTGAGCAGTGCGCTCCTTGTTCTCTTATTGCTGCCAGGAGCATTTTTTCATCACGGCACCTGGTTCACACTTTGATGGTCGGGTAGAGGCCGGACGGGGGGAGGGCACCAATACGGCCTTTGAAAGCTGCAGACAGAGGGGATCTGCATGTGGCAGAGCAACTTTTTGTCGAGGACTAAATGGACATAACACTTAGACGTCTGTCCATCCACACACCTTCCTCTGTCATCGATTCTCATTTATTATCTTTAGATTTTCAAAATATTATCAGAAGTAGCGATTACTGGGCTGGTTTTGTAAAAAAATAAAATAAAACCAAAAGTTTTACAGGGTATTTTGTTTCCCAAAGAATCCTCTTCCAGTATTAAATTGACACCAGTTCTTTGTGTTTCAATCACCAAAAGCTCTGGATCTGGCTGTCATTTGGCACTGAAACAGCTGCAGTCTCAGCACCAGCTGTTTGCTGGACCAGTTGGTACCGGGTACCAATGGAAAAGGAGGTTACACAGAGATGAGCTGCTTCGCATTGCAAAGCGATGTAGGGTAGACTTGGTAAGATTAGGCAACGAAATTGCAACATTTGTTACATTTTCAGCTGGTGCGGATCGCTTTCACACTGCTTTGTGTCAAACAACCCAAACCATTTGAAAAGACTTCTGTATTGGCTACTGAGCTCAACTTCCTCCCTCATGAAAGGGAAGCAAAAAGGAGTGTTGTCAGATTTTAGCGGTGGTAGGATTTCTCGTTTGTCTTTGGCAAAAGATCACAGAACATTTTCCCATTAGCTCTCGATTCACAAGTTAGTTTTGTTTTTATTTACCCAGAATGCCCTGCATTATAATGCACTTCCTCTGGTTTGCTTGGTATTCAAAACCGCACCAAAGTTCACTTCAGCCTAACCAATAACTAGGTTTGTTGGCGGACCATTGAGACCATTGCGTTGGAGTTTGATTGCACACTCACACCTCCCCATATGAACCAAACTTTCTAGGCAAACAAACTAGAGTTCAATTAAAGTGGACCAAACAGGGCTGATGTGAATGCACTCTAAAATATGACTAGGAAAGGAAGCATAGCATCCATTTGCTGATACTGAGTAGAATAATTGGTGTGGTTAAACTTTTTCTCTTTCCTCTGCCCATTTGCAAACGTTCTGACTAAAAGGCAGGCAGGGTCAAACGTTTACTGAGGCAGACATTTAGAGTTTTATAAAGATTCCTTTATAGAACCAGTTAGAAACTGGCCTAGTTCTTGTACTGAAACTGGTTGGGAGGAAAACCCTCCAACTGTCACGAACTCTCTTGTTTCATGTGTCGTCTTGTCTTATGTGAGGCCACTCAGCGATTCAAGTGATGAGGCCATTTGTGCTCCCTGAGCCATTCACTGACACAACAAAACGCAGCCCTTTTTCTTTGCTACTTGGCTGTTAATGGGTTTGATGGTCTTCTAAATTTGTTTTTTAATGATTGCATCACAGTTTAATTGCTTTCTAATGTAAATTAATTAGCTCCGTAAAAGTAAGGGCTGTTAGCGGCGTACCAAAGCCTTACCCTGGTATCTGTTTGGCGATACTTGCTCAAAGTGCGTCTTGCATCATTAGCTGACGTGTTAGACACTGTAAGCACATTCCCAAGAAATACTTGTACAGCAATGCCATAGTATCACCACATATTTGTGCTGGGGGTAAGAAGATTAACTATCTGTTCACTGTTTAAGAAAAAAGTGCATTTTCTGTTGCTTTTACCAACGTAAATGGAGCTGTTTCACGCCCTGATGCAAAGTTGCAGAGACACATAAACGCTTGATTCATTCAAGATGAGTACAGGTACATTTTTCTCTTGAATGCCCAGACATTTCTAAATATTCCAGCAAGTTGTCAAAATCCCAAAGCTGTGCCGTTGAAATATGAAATCTTTCTGCCAGCTGTGAGGCCTAATTAGCTGTTCTCCGCACAGTATCTCTTTAATTGTCTTCTCTCATCTCAACAGCTTCCCTCCCAGTCTGTCTTGTTTCAGGTATTTGTTGCTTTGTATAGCGAGACATGCCTGCAGCGGTACAGCGAGAGATTATTGTCACTATAATTGGCTTTTCCAGGCCCGATTTGATACGAGCCTCTTGTCTGATCCGCGCAGTTCTTTATTATCGGCTGTAATGGAAAGACAATGAGGCTCACATGAAACGCCCTCCTGTCAAATCTCCTGAGAGATCGGCTCTTGCGTTGTGTTTTTACGCTGCCGGTCAGAATAGATGACGTTCGTGTGAAAACACACACGCATTATGCCTCCAGAAAACAGTCTGATGTTGGCATTACACATATAGCTGCAGTGTGAAGCGTGTACGGCTGCGTCTTTTGCCTGGATTTGTTATTGGAAAATGTATTGAAAAAAATCAGGAATTGTCTTTATTTTTTTTTTTAAGAGTCTAGATATGGAAAATGTCTGAGTTACCAGACATTTTCCTTTATTACTCCATTGTCTAAAATATAAAATTTTATAAGTTTTCTGAAAAATAACATAATTTTTCCACTGATTTATTTGTGGTCGATGCCCTTTATGTTCTGTTTGCAACATCTCAACTTTTGACTAGCGCATCGGTTCTGTTGGCTTTTGAGTCAGTTTTACAAAATAAGATGCCCACTTCACTACTTTTTAGTCTTTAGCTATGAATGAATCCATCTTTAAACAGGAGCTCCACACTTTAATTGACTCTGATTCACACACCAAACAAAGCTCTGACCCTCCATTTGTTTTAAATCTTTGTAAACAAACACAATACATCACAAATCATAAACTGTTGAATTAAAGAAGCTGAATCTAGTGAAGAGTAACCCAGTCAATGTACACTTGTATTTCATTACAGCACATCATTCAAATCTAAAGTTATTTTAAGTCTGTACTTAAAGTGAACCAATGAGGTTTAATTTCATAACTTGAGTAACAATATTTCTGTTTATTGCCTTTGATTTCAGTTCTTCCCCTCTTGAGCCAGAGGCGTCTGGAGCGTCCTATCTGGACTAATGTAAACTTCGCATTTTCTTTAGAAATACGGGTCACACAGTCCGACACACTTGGAGGGCAGGTCATTAAGGTACTGTGTGAAGCTTCCAGAGTCGGTGATAATTTGAGGAGCCATGTCACCTGCTGCCATTGGTCAACGTGGCTTCATCAAGCCCAAAGTCAAAGCAGGAGTTTTCCATGAGAGTTAGAGGATGCAGTTGCTTCCCTTTGCTGATTTTGATTTGAAGAAGGACTTTGCATCTGCCTACACTGCCTAATGTATCAGTGCCTGCTTTAATGACTGTCGTGTTACTGTGCTTGATTGTCAGTAAAATAACCTAGCTTGAACCGCACAAAGAATCTGTGGAGCGTTGTCAAGAGGAAGAAGAGACAGCAGAGCCAACAGATGCCCCAAAGGCTTCTTCTGAAGGCAATCTGTCTATTCTTCACACCTCAGCAGACCCACAGGCTGATCCTCCTCATGCCACGCTGCATTGATCACTGATGCAAAAGTATATACAGTCAAACATTGAGTACGTCTATTGCACAGTAACTGGACGCACAGGTCCACATTTCTGCACTCTAAGTTTTATGTATTTTATGAAGTACTCTAATTTTCTGAAAAACTTAAATCTGGGATTTTAGTTGTGTAAAAAAAAAAAAAGCCTCGAGCAGGAATGGAGTGCATGTGCATTGCAGTACATGGTAGAAATTTTTTATCATTTCTACAATACAATATTCAGATTTTTAGCTTGTATTAGCTGTAAGCCATAATAATAATAATAAGCTAAAAATAGAGCAAAAAATAGCTGATACATTTTCATAATAATAAATAATAATAACGGTCCAAAAACTGAGACACCAGTAAACTCTTAAAGCATTACATGTCCAGTGTTTGTTAAAGGAGCCGGTTCATACACCTGAATCGATGAGATGCTGTGCGGGGCTCCCGATGTGTGTTTTCTTTTTAGTGGCTTTTTCTAATTTATGCTTGGTTGAATTTGAAATTGAGGTCTTCTACGTTTGTCTAGACATTGAAGAATTTGCAGCGAAATCGCGTTTTCCCATATTTGCAAATTGAGCCAAAATTCTTCCTATTGTTTGTTTGTTTTTTTCCATCTAGATTGGAGTTTTGTACTTAAATATCCAGAATGTTTAAAAAAATCTAGAACATTTCAGAGGAAAATCCATAATAACCCTGTTCTTTACTCACTCATTAGCATCACTACATTCATCATAAGTGGCAGCTGGTAGAAAAACCCGTGTTGTCAGATTGCATGACGCGGCTAAATCCCTCGTTTTCTATCTGGGCTTACATGATTGTTGCTACAGCAGCCTGCCTTGTTCACCAAGCAGCTGAGGCAATGTAAAACACGGCTCCGCTGCGCTATTATCTCAGTCACCATCAGCTGCTGCTGCTGCCAAAAGAAGATACAGATGGACAGGAGATTTGCGCTGTGGGGAAACTGAGATGTCCTCTAAAGGCACAGAAAGTAGTTTTTCTGTTACTGATGGAGCGCACTAAAATTTCAAATGATCCACACAACAGCATCTGCCACCAAATCAAGTGTTCATTTTCGTCTTGGCTCTTGTTGTAGTTTCATTTTCTTTTCGTTTCCTATGGTGCGTTTGGATATGGACTCTTTCAGACCGATGTAAAAATAAAACAAATATCCTCACATTTTCTGAACCTGACATGCTTGCTCCATTCTTCCGAGTCTACGGGCGGTAGGCCATTCGATTTATAGACGTTTTTGTTGCCAAGGCGACGAACTCAAAGGCCTTTTGCTCTGATTTATTGTAATCATTAAAACGCACCATATCAGTGCTCTAAAATGTCACAAAATCCTTCATAAAGGGAAGCGGCTGCTGGATATTTGTGTGGATCAAAATGTGGACAAGTGTACCCAATGTTCTCTGCTCCTAATGGATTCTTAATGGATCCTGGTGGATGGCTTTGTTAAAGAAGCTCAAGTTTCTTTTCCAGTACACACTCCAGTCCCTTATTTTGTATGTTCTCTGTTCTCTTTGATAGAGTTTGATTTGATTAAAAGATAATGATGACATTCAGGTGGTACTCTGGAGGATCTGAAGGATGTACACAGGAAATATGATGCTTTTCATAGAAGCATCAGTGTAGCTTGACCTGAGGGCAATAGGGGAGCTACAATTTCATGGGATTAACCTACAATATTGTAGCTCAGGATGAGTTGGCTATGATTTTATTAAAACATTCTTTGATGTTTGACTCAGACCTTTTGAAGGGATATTGTTTCCTTTCCTGATTGGTTTTAAAACATGCTGCAGACCACTGTCTGCAGCAACTTAAGGCTTTTTATTGAGATCACTTGCAACTTACATTTAGACTCAATGTCTATCTTTTTTTTCCCCCCAACAACAGCATATGACCCTTTTGTGGAACCTTCAGGGAGTTCAGAAGGTTGTAATGTATGTTGTGGCAAGAGGGAATAATTAAAAGTGCTTCACTATATAATGCAGGGTTTGACCATGCTTACATGTTGTTTACACCCAGTTCTGGCTTAGGGGTAGGGTTAGTGTGGCAGCTGTAATTGGGGTGATAGATTGGGATGCAAAGGTTTCCCTTGCACCTTTGTGCAAGGTATCCCCTACAAATTGGGATACCTTTGTCTTAGTTTTTATTTTTTGTTATTTAGACATGTCTTATCCGGCAGTGTGATGCTCAAGATTGTTATCCGAGTGCCAAGATCAGGCCCGAAACATTTACTCTCACTATAAGCACGTCATGACGCTCTACTTGATATATAAATAAAACATTATTTAGGAATTTCTTTTTGTTTATACAAAATGTCATAGACACCAAGATTTAAAATAATGGATAAAAGAAATGGAAAAGGTTGAAAAGGGAAAGAAGAAGATAGGAGTAGATTGAAGAAGCATTGAGAGAATACAAGTCAACAACCCAAGTCTGCTCCGATATCTGCAGAAAGAGAAAAAACTACACTGACAAACCATAGCAACAAACGTATGCTAATAGAATGATATGTACACCACTCAAATGTACAAGTTAATACAATATGTATTCAAAGACAACCGTAGCCCAACTTAAGGTGTTTCTAATAAACACTTGAATCTAAACATAATCACGACTAAAATCATAAAGGGAAAAGAAGATAACACATCAATATTTAGGAGAAGGACGTTTTGTGGCAGATCCTTGCTGCGCTGCTAGAATTCAAATACTGTGAATGAGTTGAGTGGCTAACTAAATGTTCGCTAACTCAACATTAGTCTCTATGACGCTCGTAGCAGATGTAGGAGAGGGTTGCTGTTGGACATTTTTCTAGAATTAGTGAGTAAAAAAACTTACTCAAATTGCCTTTCTTGCACAATTATGCAGTCCAAAGTACAGCAACATTAAACACTGGATGCTATGTGATAGTTTTAATAATCATGCTTTACTTTGATTGCCTTCTGCTCATGGCTGCTGTGACACAAAGATGATTGCTGGATGATTATAAAATGCACTAAATATAGTTTTAATGGTAAATCAATTTGCAGCTAACTGTACTGTACTACTGCCTACCACAGTCATTAAAACTAATGAACCAGTCATCTAGGCTACATTAGGTTTCTTATGTCAAAAGTACAAGAGCAAAAAACTGTGATGCATGGAATATGCCTTTAAGACATGTATAAATAAAGAATAAATAATAATTAAGAGACTCTCAGACTCTTTGTTTTAGCGGCTTGTCAACACTATCTAATCGTTGACAACCTAAGATCGTCATATCTCGTATCCCTAAACCAAACTTGTCACTTATTTGGCCCGGTGGAGATGTTCCAATGTATTTCTGTCCAGTTTTAGTGAGCCAGTGTGAAATGTAGTCCCGATTTCTTGCTCTGAGCTGGCAGCATTGGCTGCTGGTGTGTGTTTTTGGCTTTAGTTTTAGGTTCTGACTTGAAGTTTGACGCGTTGTGTGTTCAAAGATTGTATTCTGTACACCTTTATTGTAAAATCTGCTCTTTTGAGCTACGGTTGTCTTTTCATCATCTTGAGCCGGTCTGCCTGTCTTCCTCTGACATAAACAAGGTGTTTCCAGTCGCACATTCTGATTACTTTTCTCTGTGTCAGGCCATTCGCTGTAAACCTGATAAATAATTGTGCTTGAAAATCCCATTATATCAGCACTTTCTGGAATAGTCAGACCGTCCTGCCAGGTATCAACAACTGAACCTTGTTCAAAGTCACTCAAAGTCCATTTATTAACCATTCTGACATTTGGCTTACATTTCAGCAAGTCATCTTTAAAACGTCTAGATGTCTGAATATATTAAGAAGCTGCCATGTGTTTAGCTCTGCAGTATTTCCTTTCTGTAATAAACAATTGAATCAGTGTATCTAATGAGTGTCTGTTGAGCGTATGCTTTGCCGTAACTTAGTCTGACGACAAATTATAATTTTTTCAAGACCTCCCTATCTCGACAGATTGTGTAAGTTGGTATGTTTGACGTGACATTAAGAAATTTCTGACCTGCTAATCTTTGGTAACATCTGAATTTTTAAATCTGATCTTCCTGTATGCTTACACTATGGTAACACTTTATTTGAAGGGGTGTGCATATGACTGACATAACACCTGTCATGAACATGGAGGAGTCTTTATGAATGTTTATGACTCAGTAAATAATGACACTTTTAATGTAAAGTCACTTTAAAAGTTGCATTAAAAGTCAATAAAAGGTGCAAATTTGCATTATTTGGTAAGTAATGACACTTTAATGCAAAGTTGACACTTTTAATTGACTTTTAATGCAACGTAGAAAGCAACTTTGCATTAAAAGTGTCATTATTTACCGAAAGACACGTCATGACAACAGTCATAAGTGAGTAAATATCTAAAGTTTACATGAATTTAGTAATTTACAAAGATATTATTCGAGCAAAATAGCTCAAATCACTTCAGATTTGGGCTACTCCTGCCAAAAGTGACATTTGCAAAAAAATGAAAGAAAGAAAGAAAAATCCCCACCTCTTTTTTGTTTTTTGACGAATGTTGATTTAGGCAAGAACATTTCAAAGTTTTAGAACAAATATTTTACATTTCCATGGTGTGCTGCGTCTTCAAAATGTAAAGCTCGTTGGTTGGCAGCAATACATAAAAGCCTGCAGAGACATTTCCTCCCTGCTGGTCTGGACGGTGTCAAGTATCTGCACTGATAGATGCAGCACTGAAACGGCAGCTCTGAACTAATCGAGTCAAACGAAGGGAGGGTTAGCATATGTGCGGGTTCTGCCAGCCACGGCGATAAAACTCCACTCAATTCATTTTTCTACCCTCGCTCCATAAATAGTTATGGCGCACCTTTAAAATCAGCAGCGCGTCCCCCACTCCTCCCGCCCTCGGTAAACCAGCGTGTGAGGTGCCGCGCGCCTCTGCTGTCCCCACCTCTGCACATAAAGTCTTTCAGCTCGTTAAGAATAAACTGGAGCACTCCCATCCTACCACTCTATCAAGCCGCCGTCCCGTACACCCAGTCAACCACAGATGGCTCCCACTTGCGTGTGCGCGTGTTGACGGGTGTGTTTGCGTGTGTGGCGGCGAGGGAATGGAAGTCGTCTTCTGCAAGATGAGCTCCAGTGATTACAGCCTGAGACAGTTTTCTAATTATTCTGTCAAACATCAATCCTGTGGGCTGATGCAGGCCGTCCTGCGACCTGATGGACAATGTAATCACTGCTAGGACAAACCCCCACTACACTCTTCCACCCATTTTACACATCCATCCAGAACTTCCCTCCCTCTCCACTCATCTTCTGCAGTATCTCATTTTGCTGTCTGTACAGTGCCTCAACAGAACCTTCACTCATGCTTCTCTGCCGCGGCTCTGCAGTTCATTTTTTGTCCCCGCAAACTGTATTTTATCCAGATTCTTGTCCCAAGTTTGAGCACCCATACCTGCTACCAGGAAAAAGGCTTAAGATAAGTACTAGTGCAAACATGTGGGAAGGTGGAAACAAAAGAAAAAGGAAACTATATTAATTATGTAAGATTAGTCCTGAGGCTCAAACAGAAATAAGAGCCATGTTGTTTATAAAGCCTCTATAAAGCATAGTAAAAGTAATTTTGGATGTAGAATATCATTCAGACACTTCAACGGTTGTTTCAGTGGTTGGTAAGGAAAACAACAACAAAAAAAGATAACTAATTTAATCTCATAAAATTAGTTAGATGGCAATGAACAAGAGTGAAGAATAAACAGTCTTCACCCACTTTGAAATAATAGCATGAACAAAAACGTTTGACTACCTGGCGGATTTTTAACAGCCAATAACCAAGGCTTCAACACAAATGTCGAACTTTATTCAAAAAAACTGCCAAGTAAAGTTGTGCTCTCGAATTTAACTAGAAACATTTATTTAGGGGAAACTAAGTGAGAAAAAATGTTTTTAAAGCAAAAAGCTTGATTCGTCAAACAAAAAAATTAGCTCTGCTATTAGCGCCCTAGCTAATTAGCAGAAGTGTGACCACTGCTGATGGACAAGAGTTTTAAACTCACTAACTGCGTCCCCTGAAGATACGACAACTCTTTTACTGGAACACAGTTAACCTAAAATACATTGCGTGTCGTCCACTAGAGGGCGCTTGTGTTGGCAGCCTCCAAACTGATTTATCGGCAGCTTGTGTGTCTTACCTGGCTGTGCCGCCATGCCACTGCTATGTGCACCGCATGCTTCAGAATATGAATACAGAAGAAATGCATCTGGTTTCAATAACCCGTCAACAAATGTTAATAAAGTAATTTCAAACCTCCACATGGTCCAATTAGCAGAATCATTCCATCATCACACAATTTAGGTTCCCCGTTCATCATGTATTTAAAGGTGTTGTAAGTTAATCTACTGGGTAATAATTATGTTTCTGTGAACTCAGGAATGTGGAGAGCACATCTCTGTGTTGGATGTTGGGCTGTTTGCAGTTATGTTTTTGCTGAAGGAGTATGTTTGGGGTTTTTGTTTGATCTTCATAATTATTTTATGAAATATAATTTGTTCCCACACAAAACATTAAACTGATGAAAAGTTCAGAACCTTTTCTAATGTCTTTAATGCATAAGTAGAGTATTAGTGATTATGGTTGATCAGTTTCACAAAATAATAATCTTACATAAATGTAATCAGCAAGGCTTCTAGCATCACTCCGTTTAATTGAGCCTGACCAGTTGCTTCGCAAATAGGCTTTTAAAAGGGGGTATGATGTAAAATTGTTGTTTTTTTATTTTTACGTCATGTTATAATGTTATCCTTTCATCAAACACATACCCAGAGTGTTGCTTTGAGTCACTCATGCATGTTAGGGAAATCCTTGAATCTCCCTTTGAGAATCTTTTTAGGGTTATCCCAACGCTTGCTCATACAATTTGCTGCTTCTTACCTGGATCTCTGTGTTGGAGCTTCAGGTAAAGTCAAATTTGTTTTAAGTTTTTGACACATAGAGCATTTTCAAAACAATTGAAGGCAACATGTTTGCCCGATTGTGCTACAAAATGGCACCATGTGCCAGGAAAATACAAATACCCCCCAGATCTCTAACAAATTGCTTTATTTCATGACTGGAATCAACTACAGCATTGTCTCTAATGTGTTAACCAAGTATCTAAATCAAATGCACTTTAATAAATCGTTTCTATGACAAATTTAGTGTTTGCTGAATTTGTTATAGAAAGGTGGATACTTTTGCATTTGTAAATATATTATCTCAGTTACATTGTAACATGGAAGCTAAAAAAAAGAGCAAAAAAGAGCTGATGCATTTTCATTTGACTGAAAAATGCTGTTAAAATGTTGGTGGAAAAAAAGTTTCAATTTTCTTCTTTTGTGAGAATACAAACTGATTTGTTTACAGAAGGTTTGCCATTATGTTGCATCACTTTTTAACAGCACTGGGTAAGCACTTTGGAACAACAGGTTCTAGTTTCTGAGTTTTACAGGGAAATGTTAGGAGATGTGCACCAGGTTGTGTGGATCCACGCTTGAAGGATTGCATTTCTAAGTAAAGCAACCCATACATTGGTCTGACACCTCAAGTCAATTGAATCACCTTCTGTTAGAGTTCAAAAGTCACATTATTTGTTGAGCTTACTTGGCCGTCGTGATATAGAGAAAGCCTGTAGTTGTGACCTCTATCGATCTGAGAGCCGGTCGGCCTCTTCAGTTTCTCCTGAGACTTTTATTGCTTTCTTTGATCCCTCTAATGCCTGAGGAAACCCGTAAGGGCTAATTAATATGCTGTTCTCTGCTCTTCAGCTCTATCAAAAGTCAGCCGGGAGCGACCGGTTGATTCCCTTTTCCTGTGAGACGTCCAAGAGATCCTCTATAAAATAAATTCTTCTTTTCGCTTTAATGAAACTTGAGATTAGCTTATTATTATTTTTTTATTATTATTATTATTGCTGATTTTTTTTCCTCTTAGTTCAGAAAGAAACCAGCAGGACAAGTGGCAGTCAATAAGAAGTCCCATCAGTTTTCGGATCCATATGTAATCAAACTTTAATTGCTCCCATCTGTTGTGAACAGGTTCGTCTGTTTGTGTAAATTTAAAGCTCAGTTCTGCGGACCCGTTAGGAACCACATGGGGAGTAGTTGAAGGCTGATGAACCAAAGTGGAGGGTGAATACTTTCTGTTCAGTTGAGTTCTGAATTGCACATAAAGACAATAAATTGATCTCTGGGGAGGCTAAGAAACAAATCATCGATCTTGTAGGAACTTTCCTTGGCCCCTCTCTCTTCACTTGTAACACTGACAACAGCTGCCCACTCTTTTCATCTACTATTACCAGTCCAAACATTTTTATGTACTGTGCTGCTCTGTATGAGCTGTTTATTGTGTCGGTTTTTTTTTTTTTTTTACCTATCTGGTCTTTTCATGTTGGCTACCATTGCCTTGTCTCACAGTTTAAAGGAGTCACTCAGTAACTTCAGCTTTTCATGTATTCTGAGGAAACTGTTGCACTATGTTGCTGCAAGCCTGAATGAAACGTATTCAGATGAAAATTGCTGTAACAGTGCCACTTACCGTATCGTGAAGAGAGTGAGGTCCAAACTGCACTTTGAAATTGGCACATTTTTGCAAAGACATTTTCTTTCGTCAATCCTTCTCAACTCATGCTTTTAAAAAAATCAGTATTTAGACTAAACGTAATGCCATTCCATTCGAATAATAAAGTATTATAAGTCACCATCACTCTCAGACAAGTTGTTTCTAAAAGACAACGCATGACGTCGCAGTTATTGCTACTAGATCAGTTTGTGCTGATGCAATATTTGGCAGGTTGATTATTCGGCGCCTGAATTGATGCTCTTTGGTCTCACGGGAATATAATTAGTCAAGTTGATGAACTCTCACTGCCCGAGATGCTTTATCTGAAATGCAGTCAATAACCTTACATCAGACTATGAGCGTTCTGATGGGGCTCGCTTCTCAGATTAAAAGCACCTTTTGAAAATTACAGCCTTCAAACCGGTATTAAAGATATGCTAACATTTCTGTATAATTTCTTTTTTCTTAATCTGATTTAATATTCCAATCTCAATTGTTGTGCTTTTATTAGCTCTAAGCAATTAATAAAATGTTGGAAAACATCAGTTTTTGTGTAATTAATTTATATAAAGCAAGGTTTCCCCCAGTAAACTTGCTAAGCCTGGTGGCTGGGGTGCTCGGCAGTCGTCGTGTTTTTGAGTTACAAAATGTTTAAAGTTGACAGGAAATTTTAAAATATCACTTGAGAATTATGTGTGATTGGAAGATTAGTGTCTGAACGGCAACTATGAAGTCTTAAAAAATGCAAACATAAAAAAAAAAACTTAAATAAATAGGCAATGCTAAGCCTGGTGGGGGCACAAAAAAAGCATGGCGGCCCGCCAGGCTTATAATACACTGGGAAAAACCCTGTAAAGTGTTTCACTTAATGAATTGAGTTGCTAAAATAAATTAACTTTTCAATAATATTCAAATTTTTGGAATATGGCTGTATATGACTGTAGCATGGATCCTATCGCCTTCTTATAAGTACAGAGATGCATTTTAAAATTATATGAAAAATGTGGGTTAATTGCTGTCTGTCATTACATTGATGATTTAACATTGATCTTTTCCAACTGTGTGCCATCCCACAGCCTCAGGAAACAGTTTTAGAAACTTGTTTTAGATTGTCAAAAATAAAACACTTGTATTTAGAGCTAGAGTACTGCCTTCCAGAGAAACCAATTAATTATATGGTGTGGTTTAAAGCATTCAGTGGCCAAATTGAATTTGCTGCTGCAAATTTAAACATATGGAACTTTATATCCTAAAGACATGTTTTTAATCTATTTTATAGAGTCAGGCCTTCACGTTTGTCACTAAAGGTAGCTAGGTATCATTAGCATGACAATGAAAGCTCATCCCATGCTATATAATGGCTTCAGCACATGGAAATGAAAGCATAAAGTTGATTGTCCCGAGCAGTGAACTTTGTGGAACGCCAAGGCAAACTGTGACTAACAAATCCGTCACCAGTCAATGAGTGTCGTTCCAACCATTAGTAAAGCAGTGGGTTGATTATGATGAATAAAAACATCTACAGATTTTCTGTCACATATTATACTGTCAGGACAAAGTAATAGTTTTAACAAATATGTAAAAAAAAAAAGACATTGGCTGGTTAAACTTAGAATGATGAGGATCTATGAATGAACCTCAACAGACTGAAACACTGTAAAGATAAATAATACACAATGAAACATAATGTTTAAGTCAATAATGAAGTGTGTTGTGTGATGTTAATGTATGGTTGTATTTACCATACTCACTTCCTTTGTGAAATTCAGATTTTTCTTTTACTTCTCAGACTTTAAGATAAACAGCTGAGCTTCATATCTTGTATGGAAATTTTCATCTTGGTCTCTGGCCTCGCTTCTTCTGCGCAAGTTAAATGTTAAGTTATTTATTTATTATTGGAATGCCTTTCACTAAAGGTGAGCAAACGGTCCACGCATTTTGGACATGTAAATAGTACAGAGGTGACACACACAAAATAAAAAGAGTTGGGGTGATGATTTGCCTTGCAAAGATCACCCATCTGCCCTTTCCATGGCTCATTGGCTCCCAAGATCAGGTGCAATCTGAACTGGAATCATTTGGATAATTGACCTTCTGTGTGCATACATTAAAATAAATTAATTTTGATTGGCCGTGCAGCATTAGGAACAAAGTGGGAAATGTTGCCACTTTTATATTCAGCTGCTGGTTTGTTGTACCGGGTCTCTGAGGTGATTAGGTATGCTATTCCCCGACTGTCGTGCATTCCTTCAGTCTAATGAAATAATTCTTGCTCTGAGCGAAGCAGCCTAAGAGACTACACAGAAACAATGTTGAAACTCTTAACTCAGACGTCATGTGAAGTGGGCGAGAAGATCTTTCTATATGTAGCATTAGGTGTGTGGATGGTATGTTTCTTTTTCTTTTAAACATGCTAAACTGATATTAACCATCGTCTTCTATCCCTTCTTTCATTCCTCCAAGGGTTTTTTCCCCAATCTTAACAAATAACCTTGGTATACCATTGAACGTACCCATACTGTGTGTGTTCTCACTGGGCACACACAGCCCTGAGTGTGTCACTGCTGTCTGATGGACAGCTATTAACCCTTGGTGAAGGGGTTCAGGAATATTTATGTCTGCCTGTCAGTAATGACACGACTCCCTCCAGGAATGAATAATATGCTTGCCCTACGTTGGCTCCAATTGTTGAGTTCAGTTCAGCTGAACCATTCACAAAATGGTTTGTGAGTGTGTGCCTGTCAGTTGGCGTGTGTGTTGGTGAGTGTAAGTACATAGAAGGGGTTCAGGGAGATTGTGATACCCCGAGGTGAGCAGCAGGAGGGGAGTTGTACATCCCTCACTGATATCTGACAAACCCCCTGTTCACTACAGAGGCGGCTCTCCCGTCCTCTCTCTGCATCGTGTGTGGCGTCTCTCTCTTTCCTGTGGACTTTGATGTGTCGTGCTTCTCTAAAAGTTTTATTAAATTTGAATAAGAAACGATGAAAACCTGGATATATTTGATTAAGATCACGCCGGGTGTCAAACTCATTTTTGTTTTGGGCCGAATCAAGATCATGACTGTTTGTAAAGGGCCGGTTGGGCCAGAATGCATTGATAAAAACCTGTTCAAAAGCTGTTGAAATGTCACTGAATTCTGAAAATTAAATAATGTTACTGAACATCTTTTCAGTTCCTCCAGGATTTCGTGTTTGTGGGACTAATTTGGAAATATTTGCGCTTATTTACGACGGTAAATGCGACTTTTTATTACTCGCTGTATAGATCATGGGCTATAATCTGACATCATCCAAGACTGAGGCAGCTGTTTTAGCACAAGTAAGAAATTTTAACAGTTTTTGAGAAAAATCTGCAATAAACTCCCAATTGTTGGTGCAAAAAAAAACCTGTTGATTTTGTGTGAATTTCCACGATAATTCTCAAGAAACTGGAGGGACTGATTGATATAATTTGGCAGCAAACAGGTAAAAACTGCATTTATTTGATTGATAACATAATATTTAAGCACACTTAGTGTTTAGTCTATATAGGGGGCCACAGTTTTGGCTTTTTTATTTAGTTGGTTTCTTTCTCTATTTTGAAAGAAGTTTCCATATTAAGTAGTTCTAAAATCAGATCAACCCTATTGTTATGAACACTTTGCTTTCTAGATTAAAAGACAGTTCTTCTCGGGACAATAACTGCAGATGTATTTGGGTACTAAACACCCGCCTCAATGTGGGCTTTTGAAATTCTCCAGTAGCCGTTCTCGCCATCTCGGCTTTATGCTCAGCACCTGCTTCAGTGACTATCCGAGCCTATCGGGGTATGCTAACAACTCCATGAAGCCTTTCAACATCAAATTGATCCTGTGCCTCCAAAAATGACAACATGCGCAGCTGTTTTGTATCTCCATTACAAACGATGTGCAGCGTAGCAAAGCATGTCTTGCAGAGCTGACTTTCAGAGGCTTCAGATTCATATAACAACTCCAGTGCAAAAGCGACGCGGAAGCTGTAGAAACAGCTGTAGCCTTGTACATTTTGATGAGAATAGTCCTCTACCTTTGAAGACTTTGAGCAAAACGGTTGGAAGAAAGAAGGTTTCATTAAATATACACTGCCTGGCCAAAAAAAAAGTCACCACCTGGATTTAACTAAGCAAATAGGTACAAGCCTCCTATTGGATAAGTACTGCATAGGCGATTATCTTTCAGCTGGCAACAAGTTATTTAACCCCAGCTGATGCAATGAGTAACTCCTCATTTCTTAAACAACCATGGCAAAAGACACATCCTGTGGTCGTGGAAAAGACGTTAGTCTGTTTAAGAAGGGTCAAATCATTGGCATGCATCAAGCAGAGAAAACATCTAAGGAGATTGCAGAAACTACTAGAATTGGGTTAAGAACTGTCCAACGCATCATTAAAAACTGGAAGGATGGTGGGGAACCATCGTCTTCCAGGAAGAAATGTGGTCGGAAAAAAATCCTGAATGATCATGATCGGCGATTACTTAAACGTTTGGTCAAATCAAATCGAAGAAAAACAACAGCAGAACTCAGGAGTATGTTTAATTGTGAACGCAAAAGCATTTCCACATGCACAGTGTGAAGGGAACTCAAGGGGTTGGGATTGAACAGCTGTGTAGCCGTAAGAAAACCTCTAATCAGTAAGGCTAACCAGAAAAAAAGGCTTCAGTTTGCTAGGGAGCATAAAGATTGGACTCTGGAGGAATGGAAGAGGGTCATGTGGTCTGATGAGTCCAGATTTACCCTGTTCCAGAGTGATGGGCGCATCAGGGTAAGAAGAGAGGCAGGTGAAGTGATGCACCCATCATGCCTAGTGCCTACTGTACAAGCCTGTGGGGGCAGTGCTATGATCTGGGGTTACTGCAGTTGGTCAGGTCTAGGTTCAGCAACATTGTGTGCCCAAAGAATGAGTTCAGCTGACTACCTGAATATACTGGATGACCAGGTTATTCCATCAATGGACTTTGTCTTCCCAAATGGAACGGGCATATTCCAAGATGACAATGCCAGGATTCATCGGGCTCACATTGTGAAAGAGTGGTTCAGGGAGCATGAGACATCTTTTTCACACATGGTTTGGCCACCACAGAGTCCAGACCTTAACCCCATTGAGAATCTTTGGGATGTGCTGGAGAAGGCTTTGTGCAGTGGTCAGACTCTCCCATCATCAATACAAGATCTTGGTGAAAGATTAATGCAACACTGGATGGAAATAAATCTTGTGACACTGCAGAAGCTTATTGAAAGAATGCCACAGCGAATGCGGGCTGTAATCAAAGCTAAAGGCGGTCCAACAAAATATTAGAGAGTGTGACCATTTTTTGGTGGCGACTTTTTTTTTGGCCAGGCAGTGTATTTTCACAAATACCCAGTTTTGCCCATCGAAACAAAAAGATGAACAGATTTTTGCGTTTGGATTAGAGCTGCACAATATGAGGAAAGTCTTTAACTGCGACACTGTTTCAAAACGCCTCTGCTTGAAGCAAATGTTGACCTTCGACCTGGAAGGAACATTACACCTTTTCCCCTCAGAGTCTGAGGAACTGACTCTCATGCCGGCCGCCTCACACTTGGCTGCGAGTCGCTCAAGTGCATAATGGAGGTCATGGCCATTGGATGGCAACAGAACTATGTAATCTGTGAAAAGTAAAAGTGAGACCCTGAAGTTTCCCATACATTCTTCTCCATCACTTCCCCTTGCAATCCTGCCAGTGCCCAGAATAAGCAGGATTTCTGCAAGTCTACGTAAAGAAACAATGGTTCCTATTACCTGTTGAGCGCGTCACTGAATTTGGATTAGAGGAAGACAATGGATGAGTTGATGGATAGACTAAATAAAAGTACAAAGAACTGTGAACTGTAGAAATCTGAGTTTAGAAAAGTGTGAGATTCTTAAATGAAAAAGTCATTACACCTTGGATGAATATTTTTATGTTGTATAACTGGATACATTTAGATTGTTTCTTCGAAGGCCGTGCAGTGACCTGTGCTGTAACGTAGCGTTTGACCCGATCTGTGGCGCAGCACAGCTGTCCTGCATATCAGACGTCTGAAGATTGGTGAGAAAGACATTTAATCTCCGAAATGGAAATCTCTAACAGCGTAATGGTTATTGTTAATAAATGTAAGTATGTGGCTACTTGTGCACCAGGTGAGAGTGAGAGGTTGAGACTGAAACAAGCTTTTGTTGAACAACACAAGACTTTGTTTTAGAGTGTCTGTAAAAGAAATTTTTTATAAACTACATTGTGTTTTTTTTTTCTTTTTACTTGTTTTGTTTCTCCGGAGGAGAAATGTTACCATTTGGTGTGACAGCTTTATTTTTATGGAACAAAACTACACATTTTCTCTGCTACCCAACAAGGAGAGGGTTCAAGAGTTTGATTAAATTATGCATGGAGTGAAAATGTGGAACAAGTTATCACAGGCTTTGTTAGTTACAGGAGACTGCAGCTTGACAAGGACTAGGTTTATTTGGATAGAAAACAAAAGGAATAAAGAAAGTACTTTTTCCACTAGATGAGTTCTGCACCATTCACCTCACACAAAGAGTAACGACCTATTTTCTGTTTCTTGTCTTGACAAAAGCATCGCGTGTCAACTGAAAGTAAATACAGTGATGAACGCAGTCGTGAAGCAACCTGACGATTCTCGAGTGATTGCATACCGTTGCAACAGAGCGCTGAAAAGAAAGCGAGATCAGTCAGACGGCTCTTGCTTGTTTGTCCTTCATTTTTAAAGGAAAAGAAATTAAAGAATTACCTTTGGAGAGAAAAAGGGGAAAACAGAAACGATGTAAATAAATCCTTTCAGTCAGGACGCATTGGAGCATTATTATTTTTTTGTTTGCTTGCCACGTAACAGTTTTTATTTACTCTAATTAGCATTATTTTTTGCCTCTCCCACCTGTCAAACATGTTTAGAATGATTTTAATAGGGAAGCCTGGCAGTTAGTGAATCAGAAGGCGAATGATTACAAACATTAAACACCACATGCTGCGAGATTTTTTTATCTCTCGACTGTCAACACCAAATGGCTCGGACTGGAACAGATCTGATCCCATTTGCTCCAAACCTGCCATTATAACCCAAATTATAATTATTAGTGGCTATGAAATTACAACATGTACCCTGCTGCTAATTTTGCAGTTGATTTTATTTATTTATTTTTTGTTGTTGTTGTTGTTTTGGAGCGTCAGTCCTAGCCCCTCCCACCTGTGCAAAATAGTTCAGCTTGATTATCTCTTGCTTCTAAAGGCTTGTTAAGCAAAGTGAAACATTGTGCTCAACTTTTGTCCCGCATGCTAAGGCTTAGCTTGACTCCTGCTAAGCCCCGATGGGCAATGCCCGACTCAATAGAAGTTAAGAAAGGCCGCCTTATTCTTCTTTTCTTTTCTTTTTTTTCCAGATAAGAAGGTTAGTATGGCTGGTTAAACACAGCCGTGATGAAAATGTCACAGCCTTTAACCTCACTAGTTTTCTCCCCTCACATTTTAAAGTAAAGGCCATCTCCAGGATCTATTCCCTGATCTACCAGACGTCACCCTTTCTCAATCCATCTCCCCTTTTTTTCACCCCATACCGTACGAGCTCTTATGGCAGGAAGAAAACCATTGTTGCACCTGATTGGGTTTCTATTGACTTAACGGGGGATAAAAAACAGGAAATCAAAGAGCAGGTGGGTTTAAATGTGAGTGAGAGCTCAGGCAAATATGTGAGTACTCAAAGATTTGGATACAGGTGAGCATGTTCATTGATTGTTATTGATTTATAAAGGTTTCTGCCAACGACTTAGTTGGGCAAAAGGTTTAGATGAGCATTAAAATAATTTTTATTCAACAAAGAAGTTTTTTTTCTGATAGTGAATGAGAAAGGTATATGCAAAAGATAAAACAACAAAGGAGTACTTGATTTGGAATAACCTTTTTATTTACATTTTATTTGAAAAGTGGCATATTCACAGTAAGCTTATTTTTGTTTCCAATCAAACCCTTCTGATAACTGCTGACGAGCCTTTTGCATGATTCTTCTGGTATTTTAATTATTTATCTTTGGTGATGAGGTTTTGAAGTCTTAAGTGTTTATTTAGACAGGGTTAGGCATTAAAATATATCTCTCCTATATGATTATGCTGGGAACAAGACAAGGGGAAAATCAGTTATCGGCAAGTCAAACACTAAACAAATTGTGTTTTTCCTCTTCAATAAGCGCGTCAGCTAAAAACTAATTCTTTAACATTTGTTTTGTCAAAAACGGACTACTGAACATCAAACAGAGCTGGCATAAGTTAGTACAAATGGCACAAAACAGCACAATCACCCTGTAGCATTCCCTGAAACCCAAAAGCCAGTGTCAGCTTTGAGTTGTTTAACTCAGCAACAAAAAGGAAATTCTTGTATTTAAGCAGTTCAGATGTTCAAAAACTGCTAAAATATTATGACATTTTGAAATGATAAACATGTAATTCCTGTGTGTCCACCCTGCATCAGTTAGACAGCTAACCAGGTACCGGTTTGTGGATTTTTAAAAAATATCTTATAGTGAAACTTCAGACACGACTGTTTGTCAAAAGTGTCCGCTGCCAGTGACAAGGCCAATCTTTGACACAACGCACAGTCTGTCTCTCTGCAGTCCCGAGAAGGGACTGTCATGCTTCAACAGGCCGGATAATTATTTCCCTCTTATCCTCCTTTGGCAGACCAATCCTAGCCTTCAATGGAAGGCAATGGCTGCACCACTTCCCATCACTTCGTTGCTTTTCTTCACCATCTCTCTTCTTCCATCTGTTTCACTTCACCTCACTCTTTGACTTCAACACCCTCTGTTCCCTCGTCTTGTCTTTACATCACTCTCTTTTTCTTGATTTGTAGCCTCAATAAGAATAGATTTGATCTGGCAAAAAACCTTCTTGTTGTGACAGAACCGAGGCTCACCGAATTAGATTCCCATTTATAGATCTGTCTTTCATTGAGAGCATCGCTTTATTGGCACTCTTGCACAATAGACAAATTGGCTGCTCTACTGCCAAAATGAAGAGCCAGTTCAAAGTGGACATTGTTTTAATGAATTAAACAGGTTGTGGCTGAGCTGTATTTTGTTTCCAGTCACCATAGGTAGTTGTTTTTATTGCTTTTTTAAGTTTTGGTGTCTTTGTTCATCTACATATACACTTGCTGACCTCTTTATCGGGTACACCTTCTGGAGTTGTCAAAACAAATAGCAAATCAGACAATCAGTTCACTGACTTTGTGCAATCGGCATCTACATGTTGTCATGACAACCTGCTGAAGTCAAAGCCAGCGGTGGGATGGGTAAAAAAAAGGAGATTTAAGTGACTTAAACTTGGTATGGTTATTGGAATCACTGGCAGCGGACACTTGTCTGAGTATTTTCTAAACTGCTTTATTGTCTTGAGATCATAATACAATGAAGGAAGCTTAGAAAATGAAAGCAGTACTAACAGCAGTGGCCTTTTGTGGCCCATTAACTGCAACTTCTGTAGAGAAGTGTGGATGTGCCGTCGGAACCAGGAGTGACATCTTTCAAAATTTCAGAATGCCAAGAAATACTTTTGACTTAACTTGTCAGCGTCTCTCCTTAAAACTGTCTCGACAGAACACTCATCTCTGATTTTGTAGAAAATGCAACTTCACCGATCAGGCTGCAGACATTTTGAAAACTACCAGATACATATCCAATTTAGTACCACATATGGAAGTGGCACAAGTCGGATGGTTTTTAGTTGAAAGACTGGAATTGGGCCATTCAGACCAAATACTGAAGAAATGGGGATTTAGTCACATTTACCTACTGTGTGAATGTTGTCTATCCTCCAAGAATTATGCGGTGCTAGCAAAGTGTAATGTTTTATAAAGTTGGCTGTGAGTGTAAGATTTGAAGTGCACTTGGTTTAAGCCTTTCTTACTTAGCGCAGTAACTTTAATTATAAACTAAATAACTACATAGAGGCCATTTGCACTGTTGCAACAAACTAGTTTACGGAGCTAAACAAGAAGAAGAAAAATAAAAGTAAAGACGACAGATCATAGATAAGATATATCTCTTTTTTGACCAATTGGCAACACCTTCTAATCCTTCACAGTCTAACATATCACTCGCATCCTAATTCAGAGGTCTCAAAAATATTAATACCTCTAGCACACGTGCCCTTTAAAACCTGTTCACAAACCCACACCTGTCTTTTCAAACCAAAACCTGTAATTAACGGATTGGAAAGCTTGCATGTTAACCTCTGCCCCCTGGGCTGAGCATTGGACCCGCGGCAGATCATAGAGAAATAAACAAGGCCTGCCAAAGCAGGCGGCGACTGTACAGGCTGTCTCCAGCAGATAAGACAGAACAATAGTCCTTAATAGGCCACAGAGAGACACACACACACCCATCTTCAGTGCTGCCTTTTCCTCCTCCTATCAGCTCCCTGCTAACAAAGAGAGCAGGGCGCTTTTCCTTGTCTCTCCTGCAGAGAGATTAGCGACACTTAACAGGAATACGGGCATGAAAATGTGTATTTTCGTGATAATTCAGGAACACAGGAACTCGTGAAGGAGCCTTGTAGAAAGAGACAATGTGTGTATTGTCCCTTGAGTAGAAATCTGGAGGAGAAAAGCAAAAACCTGTTTGCTGCTCGCAGCATCAATTTTATAAAGACCTTCCTTACCGTACAGTGTTACTTTCCAATGCACATTTGAGACAATGCAGGCGGCAGCTTATGTTCAGTTATGAGATGAGACTAACACAAGGTGCATCGCAAGACACGTCTCACGAAAGCGCCCAGGCAGGAGGGCAGATTCACATGAGCATGTCAAATTGTTTGGGCTACATTTCTTTCTTGGCCTAAATCCACTTAGTGGGGCGTATAAAAGC
The DNA here is from genome assembly GCF_003331165.1 of Xiphophorus hellerii. Taxonomy (NCBI): domain Eukaryota; kingdom Metazoa; phylum Chordata; class Actinopteri; order Cyprinodontiformes; family Poeciliidae; genus Xiphophorus; species Xiphophorus hellerii. The sequence continues at coordinate 27,628,976 of NC_045691.1, forward strand.
AGGCAGAAAAGCTTGTTTCTCTGGTGAAGGCCCTTTTTTTTTCTTACTCGACGCGAAAGAAACCTTGGCATGCCATTGGAACGCCAGCAGCGGTGATCTAATTTCGCAAAATTTGAATCATTTCACTGGAACCCAGGTAAAAAAAAAAAAAAAGCAGGAGCTCATTCTGCGAGTGAAAGAAAGCACAAAGATCCGCTGAAAAAGAGCGAGCTGGCACATTATACTGTACCTGATGCCTTTATGCCGAGCTCTGATGAAAGGAACCTTCCCTGCTGCCAGCTTAGCTCACCTTAAATGAACGCCTTTAAGGAAAAGACTGTTCTTCTGTAACGGGGAGGTAAAATGCGCTAGAGTGGGATTTGGAAGGTTTTTCTGGTGGATTGAAGTGTGCAGTCCTGTTTCATACCTTGAAGCTGGATTTCAGAGGCATAGAGAACCCACATGGAAGAGAGAAAAGTGAGATTTTGATTGCGGGAGATGAGAAATTGGCTCTAAATTTGCCTCCTATTGTCTTGACCATCTTATTATTGAATCATTTTAACCCCCATATAACACTTGTGGAGCTAAATGGATATACACAAAAGATTATAAATGCAAGCTTGTGTTGTGTTGCATCTCTTCTTGGACTAGGCGCAAGTGGGAGACCATTTTTTCTAATCAAATATCCGCTTCTTTGTAGACGTCTCTCTCTCTCCGCAGGGAGAATAATGTTCCTTGGCTTGTACCTTCTTGTAAACCGAAGACCGGGTGGACAAATAAAACAAACTTACAGCAAAGTACAACTTGCTCTTCCCTACATCCATATTTCTATAGACTGCATTTACGTTTGTGCCAAGAAGCATAAATCATGTCCTATGTGTCATTAATATACATTGTTGTCAATGGGAGACGCATGAATGGAAGAAATATGGTGCTTCCCAATAGAGACAGAGTTGAAAAATGGGCTGTAGATATGGTGAGAATAGAACTACTCCTCATTTGGCTGCATATGGTGTCTAAATCTCTATTGCCCCCTAGTGGGGAAGCTTGTAATGGCCCAGGTCTATGTAATGTTGTGTGCTTTATGTATTTTTTTTAAAGTTATATCCCATATTGTGTCATATCTAGAAAATGAACATTTGTCCTTTTTTTCCCAAAGATTCATTCATGAAAAGCCTGCAAATTGGATGGTCTGTTAAATTGTTTAATTCTGTGCATTTGTGGAAGAAACACCGCCGACATTTGTTATCACAGTTTCATGAATAGAATAGAATAGAATAGAATAGAATAGAATAGAATTACTTTATTCATCCCAGCAGGGAAATTATTTTGCAGTTACAGCAGCATAGAGACAAGACACACAACAACCACCACTGAGTAGCAATTGTAGACAAAATAAAAATAAAATATAACATGCTGTCAATCTAAAAAGCAGCTTAGAGCAGTCCTTGCAAAGATTCAAAAATGCAGAAACAGTATGTATATGTAAATATATGTACAGCAAGTGTGTCACAGTGCAGTTGTGCAAATTTGGACTGATTAGTGCAGAACAATGATTTAGCTTTTATTGTACAGTGAGATGGCATGTGGCAGGAAGGATTTCCTGTATCTGTCCCTACGACAGCGGAGCTGGAGCAGTCTATGTGAGAAGGTGCTCCGCTGTCTGTCCACTATGTGGTGGAGACGGTGCTGTTTATTGTCCATAATAGACAGAACCTTCTTCAGTGTCCTCCTCTCCACCACAGTTTCCAGGGACTCCAGCCTTAGTCCCAGTAGAGAACCAGCTTTCCTGATGATTTTGTCTAGTCTATTAGAGTCGCTGGCTCTGATGCTGCTTCCCCAACACACAGCAGCAAAGAAGATGGCATCGGCAACAACACTGTGATAAAAGGTCTCCAACATCTTGCTGCACACATTGAAGGATCTCAGCTTCCTTAAAAAATAGAGTCTGCTCATCCCCTTCTTGCACACAGCGTCAGTGTTAGATGCCCAGTCCAGTCTGTTGCCGATTACAACTCCCAGGTATTTGTAATCCTCCACCTCCTCCACCACTTCCCCTTTGACCTTTAGTGGCCGTGAAGGTATCTTCTTCCTTCTGAAGTCAATCTGAAGTCAATTAGTAAGACTCTCTGGTCTTACTAATGTTGAGCCTCAGGTGATTCTGGTCAGACCACTCCACAAAGCCGTCCACCAGTGTCCTGTACTCCCCCTCCCCTCCATCCCCTATACACCCGACAACCGCTGAGTCATCAGAAAACTTCTGTAGGTGACATGACTCAGAGTTGTACTGGAAGTCAGTGGTGTACAGGGTGAAGAGAAACTACATGAACATGTAGTTTGGGAAAATGCACTTTTACTTCAGGTGGTTAAGTTAGAAGTCAGTTATGTACACTCAACTATTTGTTGTAACCACAAGATTTTATGTGTCAATATGATTTTAGGTGATAAACATAAACACAGTAGAACATAAGTTTGCAAATTGGGAGAAAATAATCTGGTTTCTATATGTTTTGATGAACAGAAATCTAAAAAGTGTGTCAAATATTGTGTTGTTTTATCACTGATTTTTCAATTGTTTGTAGGTCTGAACTTTGGCACAGTACCAGTCATACTCATGCCTGGTACCAAGTTGGTACCAGGCATGAGTTTAGGATTTTGGTTTCTACCGGCATTGCCCTGTATTTAACTCTCGCCAAACATCCTCAAAGTATGATCCTGCCACCACCATGTTTCAAGGTGTTCAAAACACTTTTTTTGAATGAGTATCTAAATGGTCATTTATAATCTCGTCTACACACAGCACCTTCTTCCGCATGTTTGCTGTGTGCCCTGCATGGCTTGTAGGTAAACTGCAAAAGTGTTTTTGCGATTCATAACCTTAAGCAGTTCTGTGTTTTGAGAAGTCTAGATTATAAGCAAACGAAGGGAGAATGCTAATTTCAGTCTTTAGGGATTTGACTTGGACTCTGAAAATATTACTTGCTTTGAAGTCAGAGAAGACTGATATCTTGAACTCATGGATTTATCTTCAGCATTTTGAACTCCAAAGAAATCAAATCGCAGGGAATATGAGACTTAGATGCTTCAGTAAATTAAAAGACAAGGTGAGAACTTGTGAGTGATTAGGTTATTTTCCATAAATTCGTACGCCTTACTTTTTGGTTCAGATGTTGTCAAAAATATGGTGCAAAAATGTGCAATTCTTTGCTTTTATTTAGTCTATTATTTCAAACTATTTTCTCAGAATTTCTTCATTGTGCATCGAAACATCTGAGTCATGTTTGTGATTCAAGGCTGCCATTAACCTGCCTTTTCACCCCTGTTTTTATTCATGCCTGGTTGCATCTGCGCACTAGAAATTCAGTCATAAAAAAAAATTAAGCACTAACAGCTTCCTCAGACAGTAGTGCGAATCTTTTTGGTGCTTCCCCACCTCAGAGTTACTCTCTGAGCTCTCTCTGGGTCTTGTGCCATCCTCCGCTGTCTCATAAGAAGATGCTCATTTGGATAGCATGTCGAGGACAATGCCACGGCTGTCGCTCTGATAGCAATCCAAGTCCTTGATCTTCTCCCCCCGTAAACATCATTACCGCATGCTGGAAACATACACATTCACAACAGGCAGGCACACGGGCGCACACCCCCACAAGCTGCTCAGCCAAATCGGCGCTAACAGATTAGCAGTGATTATAAACAAACACGGAGGATTAATCCTGTGTGCTCTAAGTCTACTTTTCCACTGAGCTAGCCAGGGTAATTACAAAGTGCTAGATTGTTAGTGTAATCGCACACGTACACACTCCGGCTGCTTGTGTTTGTCTGCTTGTGATATCAGTCTCAGCTGCTCACTTCATGAGAAACTTTAAGATCCCTTCACCATAAGAACACCAAAGACGGCTAAAGTAAACACACGGCAGATGGCGAGATCATTTAGCACGACTTGCTATTTGAAATTCAAAAGTTTTGTCCTACCGTATCCATGTCATGGTTGGCAACAAAAATGAAATCAACTTCTAGAATTCTGAATTATGGGTTTATCTTATATTTGTGGTGATGTGGTTTTGACAGCTACATTTCACATCGTTATTGGGTGTATTCGTCCTACATTTTCTCTAATTTTGAGGCAGGATCTTTAAAAGTCTTAAATTAAACACCTTCAGTGGTAGGCCATACAAAGTTTGATCAAACTATTAATTACACTAGGTTCTCAGTATCATGTGTAGCCTCCTCTGACATTGCTGAGGAGGTACTTCATTGTCCTACATTGTAAAATGTGCCATTCTTCTTAGCCAGAGAAACTGTCCTGCTAGGTTTGTAGATGTCTCACACCCTTTCTGTTTTCAGAAGATAGGTCAAACAATTTTCTATATTTTTTTAACCCATTCCTGCTTTAAACTCCAAGGTATCCTTGGCCTTTGTGGTGCCTTCTTTGACTTCATCATCCTGTTTGCTCACCACTGTTCACCTAAAAAAAAAAAAACTCTAAATGATGTAGATTGAAACTAAAGTACACACAGGTGGACTAATGACTACCAAGGGGACTTCTGAATTTAACTGGTTGCACTTAATTTTTAATGTAAATTTGTGTATGATTTCTTTTTTTTTACTTATATAAATCTTTGGAGCCATTGTTGTGTAACCAGTGCTTGTTTCATCCGCCATGGCAACCCATCATCGCGGTTAGAATAGCAGTGGATGTTTAACACACTGCATTGTGTTGCAGTTTTCATTAGCGGCAGTGACAGTAGCAGTTGACGCAGCACTGATTGGCTCACCTTTCACCTGCGTATGCTAATGCCACTCAGTCCACTGTGTGTGGGAAGCTGTGGCTCTCACCGACATGGGGCCAGTTACTGCTTATCTTAATTGTCAAGATCCTACTTAGTTGTGTGTCCAGAGCACAAAGTGAAGGGTGTGTATTTATTATCATTTAATATACAGTTCTAGCTCAAGGCTTTTGACCTGCTCCCGTGACCTGGCTGTGTGCGTAGGCGCCGTCGCATGTTTGACATCTCCCCAAAAGTAGATCAGTGATACTGAGGTGACCTTTCTAGAACCTTCACTATTTCTGCTGTAGCCAATGACGGCTCAACCTGGTTTTTTTTTGTTTTGGATCATTTTCATGCTAGAACATCCAATCATGTGCTCAGCTTTATATCTGAATAGTGCAAATTTTCAACCAAAATGTCTACATCTCCAAAACACCAGCATCAGCAATGATCCACCGCCATTTCATACTAGGAAGATGCTTTCCATAATAGGCTTTGTTGACTGCTCTACCAATCCAGCGTTGATGATTGTGGCCATAAACATAACTTTTGATCTCATCACCCCAAATTACTTCTGATTGTTTTTAGCTTGTTTCTGTGCTCTTCTGCTTTTTAATGGTTTTCTTCAGGCAACTTGACCATCCATGCAGTCTGTTTTTTTTCTTCAACAGTCCCTTTTTTTCCTGTACATTGGCCAAAAACTGTTTTATTAAATCCAAACGCTCTCGTCATCCTCAGTTAGTTCATATGTTGTGCATTAACTTGCAAAAACCCTGCGTCGCCGGCTTCCACGCTAAAATACCTTATCTTTTCACAGGTCGAAGCCATCTTGGTCAACATCTTTGGAGGTATTGTCAACTGTGCCATCATTGCCAACGGCATCACCAAAGCCTGTCGAGAGCTGGAGCTCAAGGTCCCGCTGGTGGTCAGGCTCGAAGGTAAAACAGTATCTCGTGCACTGACACGCCAACGTTTTTCCTCGTGCTCCTACAGAATACGGTTTACACCGCATTGATTTCCCACCAGCCAATATTAAAAGCACTTCACCGTAATAGAAATTTTATATGAATTGGAAATGATGGCGTCTTAGAAAACAAAAAAGAAATCCAACAGCCTCCTGTTCTCTATGTCTCAGGTTTTGACCGTCTTTAAGATCTGCCATGCAAACAGATGAATTGTTCAGGAAGTTCTGATTCACAGTCCAGAGTGATTTGCAAAACATACTGATGCCCCTTGAACATATTTCCATTATGTCCCATTACAGCTACGCATTTCTGTCTGTTTGATTGGGATTTTACGATAGACAAACACAGAATAGTGCATAACTGTGAAGTGACAGGAAATGAAACGCTGCTTACAAACTGAAATGTTTGGTGTTCATTTCTATTCAGCCTCCTATTGAACCTTATCAGTTTTGCACATCTGGAGATTGATGTGCTTTGTTCGCAAAACGGCTCCAGCTCAGATTTGCCGTAGTGTCTCTGCTAACATCAATTTTCAAGTTTTGCCACAGATTCGCAGTTGAATTTCGGTGTGGACTTTGACTTGGCCATTCTAGCACGTGCATCTAGCTTCACATACTCTGTAATCAGATTTTCTGTTTCTTTTCTGACGATGCCCCACCATGTCTCGCTGTTGGAATGGTGTGTTCATTCCAACAGTAAACAGTAGACAACAACAAAACAGTAAACAACATGTAAACCACATGTTTGCTCCACATGTTTGCTGTGTCCCTACCTGGCTTAAGACCAACTACAAATGGGATTCTTATGGCGCTTCATTGTGTAAATGAATACAAAACTTTGGAGCCATTGTTGTGTATATGACGCCCTCATTGCGGCCCGTCGTCGCTGTTAGAATAGCAATGCATTTTTCACACACATCACATTCTGCTCCGCGTTTCATTAGCGGCAGTCAGAGTAGCAGTTGACGCAGCACTGATTGGCTCACCTTTCACCTGCGTATGCTAATGCCACTCAGTCCACTGTGTGTGGGAAGCTGTGGCTCTCACCGACATGGGGCCAGTTACTGCTTACCTTAATTGTCAAGATCCTACTTAGTTGTGTGTCCAGAGCACAAAGTGAAGGATGTGTATTTATTAGCATTTAATATACAGTTTCTAGCTCAAGGCTTTTGACCTGCTCCCGTGACCTGGCTGTGTGCGGAGGCGCAGTAGCTGGGAATGGACAGCTAGCTGGAGCACGACGGTCAATGCACACATTTTCAGAAGAAAACAAAGTGTCAACATTGATTTCAGTCACGTTTGTCTGTAAAGTAACTTAGATGTAGCATAATGAAATAAAATCACAAGTTCGTTTTGACTTTAAATGGTAAACGGATTGAACTTATATAGTACTTTTCCCAATCATTTTGACCACTCAAAGCGCTTCACACTAGAGTCACATTCACCCAATTCAAACGCTCACACGTTTATACACCGATATGCAGATCGGTGCCTTGCCCAGGGGCACATCGGCATGTGGCAGGAGGAAGCTGGAATCGAACCTGCAGCCTTCCGATCACAAGACGACTACTCTACCCACAGAGCCACAGTCGCACTTTAAAGCCAAACGGAGGGTAAAGAAGCTCTGCTGGAACATTCCTCCGTGTGTTTTAAAACCGGCTGCGCCGCTGATTAAGCACACGGTCGAAACATCCAGTTCATTTAAATTGTTACCAGAGAGGAAGGGCCCACTAGTGCCACGTTTGGCTGCAGTCGAAGTAACCAAATTAGCAATTAAAATTGCCTCTCAGTAAGTTGAAACATTTCTCATATTAGGGCTGCGTAATTCAGCCTGACTCGCAAACGTGGCAGAAGGTCAGCTCCGTCTGACGCTCCCAACCAGTGCTCTCCTGGCCTGGGCCTAATCCAGGCTTTAGTCGTGGGTCATTACATCGTGGGCTTCAGTGTTGCAGAGAGGATTGGTTCAGAATCAATCAGCTCAGCTCGCTCGGTCAGATGCCGGGCGGCGAGGACGGCCTGGCGCTCTTCAACGGGATCAGAATGGATTAACGGGCGCACTTTTAATTGGAAAGGCTCTTTTTAAAAGACGGCGCCTGATTGCACAGGCGGAGAGTTATGTATTCCCAGATGTAGAGGAGAGGTGCCATGTGGTCAGGGTGCCATTAGGGATGTATTAAAGTTTGTGGGGGGGGGAGAATGACTGTAATCTCGCCATTTTATAGTCGTCTAACAGATTCAGCTCAAGGAAAAAAAAAACTGAAAATATTTACACATGTGTGGTGAAAAATATTGGAGGCATAAATAGGAGGAGCTCCTTGAGAAAGTGCAGTACTGCCCTCTTTGGCTACAGCAAGAAAATGGACTCATTGCACTGTGAGCAGACTGTCTGCTGCGATTTGAAGAGACAATTTTCCCTTTAAGTAGTCCTCAGGGTCCAGGGGAAAGAGTGACTGTGTTCTCCAACCTATTGACTGACTGAGCTGTTCTGTAGGAGGCTGTCGGAGAGCAGAGGTTTGATTTTAGCTTAAAGGTGTCGCCTTGTTTATTTAAGAAGCGATTTTGGATCCTAATAAGGTTAAAACGGGACCTTCGGTAGAATCCGAGCCATTATTCTTTAAATGGCCGTTCTGCACAGAGTGTACCAACAGATTCGGCAAATGCGGCTTTCTGCATTTAGATTATCGGAATAAATCCTGTGCGTCTTAAATACTTTTTTTTTTCTTTCTGCTGCTTCTCGCTGCTGCTGCTTCTGGCTGACACATTAGGCTTTTTAGAGTTCGCCAAAAACATGATCCCGGAGATTAAACTGCCAGTGTCAAATATGTGGTTTAAATCCGGTCGACTTAGCTGCGCTACTTCTTTCTTAAACAGCGGTCTAGACTGTTTAAAAGACATGAAAACTTAAATTAATGGCTGGCTAGCACTTCAAAGGAAGGAGCTGCTGCAGCACTGAGGATCCCCCTGCTCTGCCTTCAAATGAGAGGCATTTGATGTTGGACACATGAGGGCGGAGGGGGTTCTTCATCCTGGAACGTAAAGGGAATACGCTAACTGCTTGGTGCTGAAACATTATGAGATACAGCAATCATATTCAGAGTCGAAGAATGTAACTCTGATATGAAGGAACTTTCTTTTTTGCATAAAGATTAGAGGTCAGCAAGTATGGGAACAGCTACTGTCTCAGTGCTAGACTGTTGGGGCTCTGTTGGTTATTATTTAATTGTTAATATTTTTTAAGTGTTTATTCTTTCTAACATGATGGGCATGTTTTATGAAGTTGAGTAACTTGACCAAGCCATTGTTGATGTCAAATGTTCGTCTGAAGCGCCACTCCAGTCAACCGAAAGATTTCCAAGTAATGCTACAGACATTTTAAAAAATTGTACAACCTGACTTGGACTTTTTTGGTTTACTGTTTTACATCATAGAGCAGAAAAAAAAGACATAATTTTCCAACTATTTTTTATTATCTGCTAACTTTTTTGTCTCTTGGAAGTGGGGGGGTTTTGAGTTCAAAATTGGGGGGGAAAAAGTTCCACACAGTTAAAATTACAAAACAGAAATTTGGGATTTTTCTAACCAGCCCTGACCTTAAAATCCAACATGGCTGCCATGCATGTAAATGGTTATAGCTCCTGTGGAAAAGATTTGCAGGGACTGGAAATTTCATGTTTCTCATCTAATTTTTCACTGTGGCTACAGGACATGTAGCTACATGCGAACTAGCTCCCAGAAGCTAGTTTAGCAGTTAGCCTGGTTGCAGAGAAAATTCACTTGAAGAATTGTATTTTCTCTGTAAATGACACATGATTTCTGTAAGCTGAAGCTAAAACAAGGAGACACGTTAAAGCAGTTTTACTAGAAATGTGCTAAAGAAGTTTAACCATGAGCAAAAATAAAAATATAACCTTTTGACAGATTTAAATGGCGTTTCTTGCTGAAAGGAATGATCAGGTAGTTATTCTTCAAAGAGCACAATGATCTCAAAGCTTCCCCATGCATTTCTATGAAAAAATAAGTTTTAGCAAAAGCTAGCTGTTAAAAAAAATATTTAGAAAATGTAAATACACTAGACAGTGGGTTAGAGATAATATCGGATGAAAGAGGTATAATTTAAAAATCCGAATGTCTGAAATGGCGCAAAGAATGCATGAGGAAATGTTGACCAAAAGGATCTCGGTTTAGTTGGGTTTAATGTTATCCAGAGACCGAAGCTCTGAATTCAAAGGTAAATTGAACACAACATAAGGACCCACCAGCACTAAGGAGCCACCAGCACTTGATGGTTCACTGTTGTCCGCTTTTGCTATTTTTTCCCCACCAGTGGTCCTTGCACCACCTTTTGAGAGTCACAGACTTGGATTAAGCCATTAATTTGATTGAGAACGGATTAACCGGAAGATGATGTAGACCTACTAAGTGTTCCTTGTTTCTACTGCCAACATCCTCACAAAAACCAAAGAAAAGAAATGATCTCAACTTGCTTTTCTGTCTACACCAATGCACTTCAGATACATTTATGAAACTGACCCAACTTTATATTTTTTCATACTTGTCAGAGGTGAGTTTTCCCAACAGATGTCGGCGTGCTAAGACGGAGTTAGTCACAGTTTTATGTTCGGTGGCATCAATTGAAGTTCTCCTGTGCAGAAACTGGCACAGTCCCTGGCCTTATTATGCTCTTTAAAAGTTGGCCCGTAATTAACTCATGGATTAAAGTGACATTCTCTCAATTGTCGCAAGTGAACTTTCTAATTGGAGGAGAGCTCCAAAGGAAACGTGTTGTGAAGTGGCAGAATGTCACACAGCTAAATACTAACTGCAGATCTGGCTTGGTTTGTTGCCGGCTCATATCACTCTGACTCAATAATTTATAAATCAGAGTCTGAAGGGTTTAAAAAATACACGGTTGTAGCTTTGAATTGAAGTGGTTTAATGTTCTAAATTAAGTTCCTTTAGCATTGGAATTTGAGTATTCCGATTTATATTAGCAGGTAGAGGTGGATCTCAGTTAATTTTATCAATAACGATGAGTTATGGATTAAAAAAGTATAACTCCCATTTTATGCCGATGCATCCAGCGTTATGTATTTCAAGCTTTTATTTTTGCTAAGTTTGATTATTGCTTTGGGAAACCCAAAATTAGGTAATCAACACTAAGTCCAATCAGAAATGATGTGACCATTTTGGTGTATCCTAACATATTAATGGAAAGTTCAGTCAAAGGAAAAAGTGTGGTTGAAAAAAGGTGCACAAGTGACAGGCAGCACGTAAAGCAAAGTCCATTCGTGAGTATGTGGGAGATTCATAAGGTGTCCACTGCAGCAGCAGTCGGTTGTTCAAGAGCAACCATACACTGACATATCCAGGTTATAGGCTACAACTGTCGCATTCATTTTGCTAAAATACCCAGTAAAGGTCTGAGGAGCCGCATCATTCGGTTTCATCTAGTCCAAAGTCTCCACAGAGAACCGCCAGGACATTTCAGAGCTGCTGACAAGCATTAGGGAGATCGTGATTTCATATTCTAGCAGGGTTTGTAACCTGCCGATACTCCCAAAGATACCAGAAGATGGCTCGATAACCACGACATTACTGCACTTGGTAGCCTGGCGATATCCTGCAGTAGGCATCGATCCCAGGTATTGTTAAGAGGAAGATGAGAGACAGATGCACAAACATTGCGGACGAGCTGAAGGCTCTCATTATATTGTAAAAAGTACTTTAACTGTGTAGTACGTTGCCATGCTTTTCAGTAGGCTGATGTTTTTCACCCTGGTTCTGTCCAAACAGCCGGACCGAGACCCACCTTTTAAGGCGGTCCCGGTACGCTTCCAAACAAACTCTGGTGTGAATTCAAACCGGTCCCAATGCAAACCAGCTACAGGAAATCTACTCTGTTTTTGGACTTTGCCGAACATTATAGTAAAAATAATCCCTTCTGTGTTGCTAATGCCACTGCTGCACGTACTGATTGTACCGGAGTCGCAGCCGATCCGCCCGTTTTCTGCTTAGCGGTGCTGCTGGCGGCACATTGTGGGTCAGGAGGCACAGAGCATCTCGTCTCGTTCAGCTTGCAGCAGCTTTTGCCGATGCCGTTCCAAAATTAGAAATATCCCACTGCGAAACCTGCGTTTAATGAGCTGCTATATACAATCAGAAAACTATTGCAGTTGTAGCAACAGCTCAAATCCAGCAAGCAGGACTTCCATGTTTTTTTTTTTTCCAGGTCTGTGATATTTCCCCCTCCTGTCACTTCTGTCAGATGGGAGCAATGATGATTCTCAAATTATAGTCCGCTTGCGAAAAAGTGAAACGTGAAAGCAAACCACACCAAACGAAAAGACTTAAAAAAATAAATAAATAAAATATCTTATATATTATTTTTATCTTTCTAAGAAAATAATTTTTTTGTTTTTTTATGAGCTCTGGCCCAAAATCATCCAAATAAATGTCAACTTTTTGAAACAGTATTAAGTATTAAGTAAATAAACTTGTCAATGACTTTGTAATTTTTTGAAATCTACATCCATGAACACAGGCATAATGCTCAGCGTGCTGCATCCTCTCCAGCCTGTGAGTAGTCCTCTGGCAGCACCTAGTGGCTGCAGGTGAGAACTCGCATGAATAAACATGGATCCCCCTCCACTGCCTCCTCTCCTCCTCCACTCGGTCACTCGCTCCCATCCAGCGGGGCTCCGGCTTCGCAGCCGCCGCCGCCGCTGTGAGCCATCAGTGCTCCCTACCGCTCGCAGCGGAACTGCAATCAGCCGTCACGCACACACGTGCAGCAAAACGCGGCACATAAATGCATGACTTTTCCGCCTCTCCCCCGCAGATGTGTCACTCCCTGCCTGCCTTCACACTTTACACGGGTAGCACAGGTAGCGCAGCTGCATCGTCGGAACAATGTGGCACGCGCCACTGCTGCTCATAAATATTTACGGTTTGGGGGGGAGGGGGGAGGGAGTGGAAAAATGTTTAAATTATTTCACTCTTTCTCTTTTCTTATTTGTCTTTTTTTTTTTTAAGGAAAGCTCCTATATAATGTATTTGCAGTGACAGCTTCTCCGCTTGTGTTTTTTGTCCACTGTTGTTTTTAAGCTTGTTGAATTAATCATCTGGCAGATAAATCTGACAGCAGAGCATCATAGATCCATCAATCCTAGAGCAGCTCATTGGTCAGTCTCCTGAATGTAAAGCGAGCAGCTCTGCAGTGTTCCTCTCTCTCTCTCTTTCCGTGTGTGTGTGTGTGGGGGGGGGGGGGGGGGGGGTGTGGGCGTGAGCGACAGCGTCAGCAATTGAGACGCGAGTACACCCGGCCGGCACACCGTCCGCCGCTTGACGAGAAAACGACTCGAGACACCCTATCCCCCGCTCGCGTGTCAGAACAAGGTCTCTTCCTGCTAGCGTTCTAATTAATCACATCGCCGAATTGATTGTTTTGGAGTGTGAGCTCGCGGAAAATGTGTATGGAGTGACTTGTACGCCTGGACAAAAGAGGTGAAATATTAGGCGCTAAGTGGCGCTGGTAATAGAATTCCTCATGAAAGGTCTATTGATCAGGGTGGCCGGGCCTCCGGAGAATTCACGTACCGCGCCGTTTTAATTACACGCCAGCCAGGGGGCGGGGGAGCCGAGGTCAAGCTGGGAGCGTCTGAGCTAGCACTAACCTCCTCCGTAGGTCTGACCAAAACCAGGGCGGCTTAAGCTGCAAGGAGATCAGTTAATCGGGTATTGATCTGGTAAATTAAGTGACAAATGAATGTGAAAATTACACAAAAAATACTTTTTTTTCTTGTGCTATTAAGCAGATGAATTAGTTTACTGTCATAGGGTCACTCTGTTACATTGTGAAAACCAATCCCACTGCTGGACCATTATAACACGTGATGATGCTTTGATTTAACGAACAGCCTTCCCACCTGCATGATACTGCCACCACCGTGTTTCACTGTGGAAATGATGTGTTCATATTGGTGTTTTTCAAAGTTGGGGCCAGGGCCACTAGGGGGCGCTGGTGGGGATTCAGAAGGATTGGAGGGAAAATATGGGGGGTGGAATCCAAAATAAATAAAAAAATTAATCTATTAAGTGTTTTTTTTTTAAAATCTTAAAATCTAATTTGTTTATCAATGATTATTGTGATAAATATGTTAAAGTAATTAATTGAAATGTCCATTGCTCATCTTTCTGATTGGCTGATTGTCAAATTTATCAGGTGGGTAAAAACCCTAAGAGCTAAAACCAGGAAACATCAGGCAGCATTTATGGTAAACGAATGAAATTATTACTGAATAGTGAATGAAATCCAGGGGAAAAAACATTCTAAAGGTTACATTTTTTATTTTACATATTTGGTAGCATTGTCTGTGTGTTTACTAAATGCGGACCCTGAACAGAAGCTAATGCCTTTTGGAGCGCCGTGGGAAAAAATGGAAACGCTTGGAAACCCCTTTTTTGGAACAGACATTATTTTGCGCGTCACCCAAAAAGTTCAGTTTAGGACTCCGAGTTCTTTCCTCTCCTAAAAGCTTGAGAAGTGTAAATCCCTGCGGAAGGCACCGTTTACGTGAACCGATTTACTGCCAACAAATTGTTTATGATAGTTTCCTGCTGATAAACATAGAAATCTCCAAATTACTTAAATGAGCAACGTCCTACTGCTCCACTGAACCTCACTTTGACAATTTGCACAAGGAAAAGTCAGGATTCACCATCTTGCCTATGAACAGACGGAGATTCTGATTGGAGGATAATCTCAACCCTTCCTGGAAGAGAGTCGTCCTTGTTTGTTACAACAGGAGATCAGCTGATTGAGTAAAGAGCTGTTGATCAGATGAGACTCATTATGTAAATAGAAGTTTAGTTTTTTTTCCCATTGTGTGTAGACTCAGTAAATGCCAAGCAAACAGCTGGATCTTCCCGCCTCCTACAGCAGTCACTGGGGCATCACTGCTTCGTTTGACCTTTTGCTCCGTTGCGCTCTTTTTACCATCCCCTCCCTCTCGCCTCTCCTCCCCACTCTGTGTTGTGACTCCGCTGTCAGGTTCGCGTTTGGCTGAGCAGCGTGCGGCCCAGCCACCGTGTCGCAGTGGCTCGGGGATTACCCCGCATCGCTCCAGGAGGTTTCTGGGCTTTTTCTTTCAGGTTCACCGAAGGCTGTGATCAGCTGCGTGTCACCCAGCACCTGCTCTCCCTGACCTCGGCGCAGCCAGGGGAGCATCCACACACACACACACACATTACCGTAACACTGCTCTGGGATCTGAATGTCCTATCATTGGCCCGTGGAGTGATTCCTTCTGAGGAGCTCTTCCTCTGTTTATCTTTTAAACTCCAGATGTCAGATCGGGTCAAACCTTGTTAAGCAGCGTGTCTGCTTAACAAGAATGAAATTCTTGTTAAGCAGAATTTCCTCCATCTAAACTAAGGTCTTAAAATGTCTTAAATCCCTCTTAGAAAATGTAAGCCGGCCTTAAATTTGTTCATCAAAGTCTTAAGTTTTGTTGTTTCAAGACTATTTGATCTTGTGTATTTAGTTTTCTGTCAGGCAAAATATTAAGTTGCACACAGACATCTTCACTGCGTCATGACTCGAGGTGGCTGAGGCTACTGGTAGCTAGCTGCTATTATACCCCTGTTAGCTAGATAGCTTTTTGCATCTATCATGGGTAAGAGCAAATTTATCCCCAGTTGACTGGACGGCTTTCATTTTTCGTCAACCCATATGAGGCTAGATGCATTGTTTGCCCAAAAAAGAAAAAAGAAATACTCTTAAGCTAGGCACTATGGGGGTTAAGGCTGTAGAGAGTCATATGCAGTGAGAAGCACAAGCAGACCCCAGAAAGTTCACAATTTATGCTATTGTACTATAGCAGGATCTCCCAAACATCCTCCATATCTATATATTTTATTCAGTTTTAATTTTCATTCAGGGTAGCATTAATTAGGTCTTAAAAAGTCTTGAATTTGACTTTTTGAAACCTTCAGGTTCTCTGTTCAGAGCCGTTTGTCTGAGTAATTTCCCATGATGCCTCTTTTATTTGGGTTTTGCTTTTTTCTCTCTCTGTCAGGCACCAACGTTCACGAAGCTAAGAGGATCCTGACCGAGAGCGGCCTGCCCATCACAGCAGCCGACAACCTGGATGACGCCGCCAAGAAAGCAGTGGCCGCCATCAGGAAATGAGAGCTTCTGCCAACATCTTCACACTTTCCTCCCCCGTGGCTTCCGTCATCACCAGCGGCCTTTTCTATCCACAAACCTCCATTTTCTCTCATCAACATCACTTTTTATTTTTAAAAAGAGTTCTCGCTTCCATATTCGTATGGAATACGTTTTCAAATTATTTTACAGTCATGCTATTTGTTTTTTTCTAAATGCAACAAATTGACTGCTTTTAATTACTTTAACCATCGTTTTATCTTGATTGGAGAAAATTCCCACCGTTTCTTTAGGAGACATCTTAGGAGTTTCCAGAACCTCCGACAGAAAATGGATTGACGTTTATCACTTTCATTTCATTACATTCCATTTTCTAGTGGAAAGAGACGCATCTCTCTGGATATTATGGTGTTTATGTTCATTTTTGTAGGGAAAGGAAGACATTTTTGTACTTCTTAAGCACAAGAAAAACTGTGAACTCTTCCAATGTAACGTAAGCTAAAGGCGGCAAGACGTTTGGTGCAAACTGTTCCCTTCAAGGCTCAGGTTAGATACAGCGCCTTACATGTGTCTCGGTTGTCTTATGTTTAAAGTGTGTTAATTCCATATATTTGTGCCTGAGGATTGAAGGATGAAAGGTTTGGATGCTGACATTACAGCTCGATCATCTCTAAACATATTTGTTTTTGTTTTTTTTGTGAAATGCTGAAACTACAATGGGGGAAATGTATCATTTTATAAAATCATGAATGTATATTAACAACTAAAACAAAGGTTGAAAGTTGTGTACATAATCTAAGAGATTAAAAACAGATATTTCAAAGTGACTTGTGTGTTTTTGGAGGTTGACCCCTCTGTGTAAAACAGCCAGCAGACAGAAACGTTGGGGAGGAAACATATTATTACTACTGACTCTACTATTTTTTTTTGCCTATTTATAAAGAAAAAAAAACGTGTTTGCAGAATCTGGTCGAAGTGTCTGTTTGAGAAAAGAGCTCCAGCGTTTTGTCCTTGAGTTCAGACTCTGTTGACTCCAGGACAGACAGAGCATCCTTCATCATTTATCTGTAGTGCTTTAAGGTGCAGATGGTTATTGGCATCCCTGATAAAAAAAAGGGGGGAAAGAAATGTGCAAAAAACCTTAATAAATACAAAATGTATTCTTTTTACTGCAGAATAATCTCACTGTGAAAGTTTTTTGAACAATCCATCCTTGAATTTGAGGAGAGCGGACCCCAGGTTGTGAAATTGGTCAAACTAACGACCACTATAAAATAAATACAATCCGAGATTTGTTCATGTTATTTTAACTCAATGTGATGCGAGTCTTTAACAGGCTTGGCAAAAAGACGAACTATGGATATCAGCATATGCATATTTATCTAGGAGGTCACTTTTAAAGCTACATTCAGGTTGTTATTAATGACCCAGAGGTAAATGAGCATCGTGATGTGAAGCTAAAGTGCAGTTTTGGGAGTTTTATTCAAGCTGAGAATAAAGCGGCACATCGCAGTGAATACATTTGTCTGTCTGCGTGAAGAGAGAATCGATACCAGTTTATACACACTGATTTCATGGGGAGGAAAAAAAAATTGCAACCCGAGTGCAACACAATAGGTTGCTTGTTTGGTATTTCCACTTTATCGCATCAGACGGGCAGAAGGCTTCGCAGAAGAAATATTTATAAAATGACCAGAGTTCAGAATGAAGCACGCCAATAAAAGTACATTTTTAAAGCTGCAGCGTGTGACTTTTGTAAACTATTTGTTTTTTAGGTGTTTGTTAAAACTGTCACCGTTTAACAACAGAATAGCATCGGACAATCTGTGAAAACGTTTGCCTGCTCTGCTTTCTTCCTGCCGTCCAACAGCCATCTGCAGAAATACACGGCTCGGTGGAAAACAACCCATCAGACCCAGGACGTCTTTCACATAGCAGGTGATTTCAAATAAAAACCCGGAGTGCTCAGTAAGTAAACTTAAAATCAGTCTTACACCAGCTTATTGATGCCCAAATCAACCCCAAAATCAATATTATTCCACGTCCACCTCATAAGTACTACTGTAAAATAAACTTTCTTTCAATAAGTTTGGCATCATTTGTTTTAAAAAGTTATGTGTTTCTGTCTCCTCTTGGCCTGTTTGTGAAATGCTTCAGGAACAGATTTCTGCAGCGCTTGCTCCAGATTTTCAGGCATTTTTCACACACAGGCGTCCAATTACGTGTCCAGAAGGTCAGCGAGTGAGACGATGTGCCAGCAAGGCAACAAATGTTTGGAAAGATTTCTCAGCACGTACGAGAATGAATGAGTCCTCTGGCGTCATCCTCTTGTCCGCGTGTCGCTTTCTAATGGGCGGAACGGGACCGGGCGATAACGAAATGCGACTCAGAGCGGTTTCTGGCTGATGTGTGGACCTGACGGTCATCAGGTTAGAGCTTTTACGCAGCTAACAGCACATATTTGCTATAAAATTTACTCTAAAATGACACTTTAACTTTATTTTTCCACCTTCTGACATTAAGTCAAAAACCTACTGATCAAGGTCAGCTAGGATTGCCAACATGTTATCCATTTGCAAAATAATACAAGCGTCTCTCAATAGTTTGGCAGATTTTGGTTCCATCCCAGGTTTGTAAGGCCAGCTTGTTTGCCAAGCGTCTTTTGATTCTCTGCCCACACATTTACTGTGAATGGCCTCTCCAAAACACTGACTTATTTGTTGTTTTTTTTGGGGGGGGGGTCAACAATGTTATCATTTGAAAGACCCATTGGTGTTTGAGGTAAAATTTTCATTAAATCTGACGACACCGTGTCTCCAAGAATATCGATTTATTCATTTTTTTGTCGCTGGGTTTGTTTTCAAACTGTAATCTGGGTTTTTCTGCTGTTTTTGGAGTAATGGCTTCTTCCTCTCTGAGTGGCCTTTCAGGATACAGAAGCTGCTTCCCTATGAATATTGACGCTCTTTTATTGTTTACTGGCTCTCAAATTTCAAACCAAAACTCATTTAACCACATTAAACTCTGGGGAACAGAACCTGTAGGAATGCATCTTCAATTATAGTCTCTAGAGATAAAAAAAACATATATTTAGAAAGGACAACATTGCAATATGGTTCAATTATTTCTCAGCAGTTTGCAGTTTTTCTTAGTAGAACCCTTTAAAAGTCCAACCTCTTAAAGTGTTTCCCATATTTTCCAACCTCCATGTGCTTATTGGGTTTTTAGGTCATCAGAAATAGATCATTCCACCGTGAAGTGGAAGGAAAATGAAATCTGGTTTACTGTTTGTTTTCACAAAGAGAATTCTGATAAAGCATCGTTTTCATTTTGTCACCTCCAGTCAATACTTTTCTGATCCATTTCTAGCTGTAATTATTAATCTCCCAGCAGCTTTCTCTTCCACGATTGGCTTGTATTTAGTCTCAACTGACTTTTTCCATCAACTCTAACCAATTTTTCTATCAGTAGTAGAGAAAGGTATGCCCACAGCGCCATGTTTTCTGTTGGGATGATTTGATTTTAATTATGTCATTTATTTCAAACAGGTTTTTAAAAACAAACAATCAGAAGGACAGAGAAAACATGTGCTTACATAATCAAGAACAAAATTATTTCTTTACCACTGCGTTTCTGTTTGAAAAGGAGCAGGAAGATAAAATAAATTACCTACAGACTCAATAGTTATATGTAAAAAGAAAAAAAAAAAGGTAATTACAACCATGTTATGATATTCATGCACCTGTTCAATATATTGTGCTAAAGAGCCAACAAATGAATTCTACTATATAGACAAAATATGTAGCGTTTTGCACACAGCCTAAAGAGTTCAATGTGTGTCCAAATCGCTTAACAAGACTCTCATGCTGCTATTTTAGCAATGGCTGCCATGTTTTATGTCAGATATATTGACGACTAATGCCTGTCCAGGTTTTTCCCACCTGAGCTGTGGAAATCTGCATCTCCTCCAAAGCTCACATGGTCTCTGTTGGTGTTTATCTGATTGGGTTCAGATTTTTATTTATCTGTGTCATTTTCCTTCCACTTCAGAACCGAGAGCCACTCTGCGATGCTTCTTACACATAAGATCAGGAAAAAAAAAATAAAAAAAACATTAAAGCTCGTTGTGGTTGCAATGTGATAAAAATGTTTCCAATTCTCTGTATTTACCTCCAGAGGTCTGTGTCTGGGTGTTCTTGTCCAGTTTTACTGAGGGAAACAAAGCACCGACAACCATACAATTTTGTTCTCTCCTTCAAATTTAGCCATAAAAAATGATGAAGGCAGCATAAAACCAAGCAAAAGTGACACAAACGAACAAGAACACGGTTCTACGGAAAGTCCTCCCTTTTCACCAAGGATCAAATCAAAGCTGCTTCAGGCTTACTGTATCATTTTTAGTTCGTTTTCAAATGAGAACAGGATTCTTTCCAGATGCGAGAGCACTTCCCATTTCCTTCATCCACAATTCAACAGATGGAACTTCTGTGTGGATTTTTTTTGTTGTTGTTGTTTTGTTTTCCAAAATATCAGAACAAGCTTTTCCGTTACGATAAAGAAAAACTAGACAAGAAAACCATAAGACAACAGTCGTCGTTGGCATTTATTACACTGTCTCTATGTTTTCTCTCTCATTCCCACCCCTGCTTCCAGTTTGGAGTTCACAAACACACTTTAATCTCCCCAGATCTCCGGCCTTCATTCCCCTCTAATGAAGCCTGAGTGCGGCGGCGTCCCCAGAGAGGACTGAAGGGAGGCGACTGTCCTTTATAGGGCGGTTGTGTGAGACAGAGAGTTGACTGAGACCTCTTCCTGTCAGACACACTGACTGTGTGATGGATTATCTGTCAGGCAATCTGAGAGGACGCCCAGGCTCACAGGATCGACTGCCACCTCCACGAAAGACACACACACACACACACCCGCACACACAGACCGAGCCCCCACTGTGTTCACCAGAGAGGAGCGCTGGGAGAGAAGTCCGTCTCTGTTTCAAACTGGAACTCTCAAACTGCGGCGGCTTGTGTTGTTTCACTCAGCAAAGTCAAGGAGACTCCAAAAAAGACGCCCTCTGGTGACTTTTTCGCGCACTTGCTCCACATCCGCGTTCCCCCCCACGGCCAGAGGCGATGTGCGTTAACGGGATAATGACTCTGAGCTTATTTTTATTCGCGAGGTATTGTGTTTTTTTATTTTTTATTTAGCATTTCTATCACAGGGAATCATCTGGAGAGCAAAGAAATCTGTGTATCTCCGCGCCGCCAGCCAGCCAACCAATCCGTAGAAATGGGGCTGAAGGGTTCAATAATTGCCTTATTTCATGCTCTTCCCTGCGTGTGTCAGAAATATCCCCGCTGATGGATTGGACGGAGGAATTTAAGGCTTGTTAAAGAGCGGGCCTGCTCGGGGGGCCAACTGATATTGTTTAATTCAGTGTCGAGCTGGAGGTCAGAACGAAACGTGCACACTGATTTACTGAGCAAAATTAGTGCCGCTCCTTCATATAAATATAGATGAGGGGGGGAAAGAGAAGCTGTGGAGGTCAGGCTAAAGACTTCCAGCGTGCAGCCCCCTGCTTTTAACTCGGGAGGTGAGGGGACAGGGCCGGTGTCTTAAATGACCCATTTGCATGGGCTGCTCCTTTAATTAAAGCTGAATTATTATTCTGCGGGAGTTTTCTTTTTTTTTTTTTTTCTTTTTTTGGTAGCTCACTTTATTTGTCCCTGTAATTGTGCTATCTCAATACACTAGTAGTTGTTGGTTTTTTTTTATGTGCGTCTGAATTGATGTTAGAGCGGTAATTGCCACTTTTGCGAAGCCGCTTTCGGCGTTTAGGCTCGTTGGGGGAACCGGTGCCAGCGAGAAACACACTTCCGCATGGCGGGGTCAAGGCCGTCTGCGAGGAAGTATTGGATGTTTATTGAGTCATTTGGAAGCAACAACTATGAACATATTAGTTCATAAAAAATAAAAAAAAGTAATAGTGGGATGGATTGCCTCGGGCTATTGTGCTACATCTTTCAGGGACAAGGCTCAATATTTACAATTTTCCGCCGGTGTGTCTGTTGACCAGGCAGAGGACTGATAAGGAGCTGGACCCAGCGCTCAGGTGGTCGATTCTGTGCTACATTAAGGGTCAGAATGAAATGTGTTGGCTGGATTTAAAACTACAGACATATTTGCCTTTCAAAAGCATTCACGGCTAAAAGTTTGTTCACATTTTGTCACGCTATGGCCTCAAACTTGAGCGTAGTTCATTGGGAAAACAACTTTGAAAATCATGTGAAACATTAGTGTTTCCTACGAAATAAAGTCTAGTCGCTAATAAAGATAACCCGGCAGACTCAGTTCGATTGGGGACCAAAACTGCAACATTTGTTACATTTTCAGCTGTTCGCTTTCACAATGCACTGTCAAATTATCCAAACGCTTTGAAAAACCTATTCCCCTCCTCGCCTGCGGTGGCGCTGTGCCAAGAACCACTTAAGGAAACGACACCAAACACCTCAGAAGAAGACCACAATAACTCCCTTCTTCACAAAATGTGAACAAAAACGTAGTGGTGTCAGATTTGAGCGGTTTTAGGATTTCTCATTTGTTTTTGGCAAAACACCACAAGCCTTTATTAGACACCACCGTTTGTTTTGGTTGGATTTAACCGGAATGACCTGCGCCATAGCTTACTTCCTGCGCCATAGCTTACTTCCTGCTTTTGGAGCGGTAGACATGCAACGCAACATTCTGGCTTTTATAGAGGCCTGGCTAATATACTGGGAAACACCGGAAGAAAACCTCTTACCTTCCAAGGTAAACTCTTACAGGTTAGCTTGACAACTGTGCACCACTCTGTGTTAGTCTAGCAAATAAAATCTTAATTATACACTCTAAAGCAGGCATGTCCAAAGTCCGGCCCGAGGGCCAATCACGGCCCGCGGTCAGATTTCATATGGCCCGCAGCTTCGGTCTTATAATGTATTATTTATGGCCCGCCTGCACTGTCAAACAGAATAAATAAATCATAAAACTTGAAACTGTAATTCCTCCTTTCACCAAATGGTGGCAGCACCACTTTAATACTATCAGTCTGCCTTCGTGCAGCGAACCCCTCTCCACTCATTTCTGCCACTGCAAAGAAAACAAGTTGACAGTGAGAGCCGCCGCTTTCAAGAGAGCGGCGGCTCTCTTGACAATTGATTTTCAATTGCCTTGATTTTCACTGAAAATCAAGGCTTGTCTAATTTGTAATGAGACGGTTGCCTTGTTTAAGGATTTCAACGTAAAGAGACACTACCAGACTAAACATGCTAACGCATACAACAAGCTAACAGGGAGTGACCGTGCTGAAAAACGGACGCAGCTCCAAGCTGCACTGGCATCACAACAGCGATTCTTCACGCGGGCCTGTGAGTCAAAAGAAAATACCACCAAAGCAAGCTATGAAGTGGCCATGTTAATAGCTAAACATGGCAAACCTTTTACTGGAGGTACATTTATCAAAGACTGTGTTATGAAAATGGTGGAGAACATTTGCCCTGAGAAGAAGCAAGAATTTGCGAATGTTTGCCTGGCACGTAACAGTGTGGCACTGAGAGTTGAGGACATGAAATTGAGTATTTTGAACGGTAACATCTGTCACTATCAACAGTGAAGAGCCAAAAGAACATTTATGCACCTGGATTTATGGCACTTATTTTTTATTAAACTCTTGAGTGAGATTTGGTTATTACTGTTGATGTTATGAACCTGTAGATGTGATACAAACTATCTATTTCTGAAAGATATTGTAAATGACAAGAGCAAAATTAACTTGTTTTAAGATTTAATAACAGACAACTTTGCATTACTTATAACTCCTGTTTAAAATGTTCTTGAGGCAAAGATATTTTTAAACTCATGTAAATTTAAGGTATTTCATACAGTTTGTTTAATGTTATCTGACTCTCCAGATATGAATGAAAGGCAGAATTTGGGTTTTTAGAGTTGTTCTCATCTGCCTTATTATTATTATTTGGTTATTTTGTCATTTGAAAAATTGAGATAATTGTGACAATGAAAATTGTTTTATAACAGTGTATGTATTTGCATGAAACTTTTGTAGTTAAAAAATGTCCGAACAAACTATTGGCCCCCGGGCATCTTCACTTTATCAAATCTGGCCTGCTTTGCAAAAAGTTTGGACACCCCTGCTCTAAAGTGTTTGTTTGTTTATCGCAGCAAAATGTGGAAAAAGTTCAGGCGCTACAAGTAGTAAAACAATACAAAGTTCCTTGAGTTTCGTTTCACTCTATCGCCGACATCTTGTCCTTTCCAGTTTAACATTTGAGTAAAGGTTTGGTCTAATCTTAGCTGCTGTTATCGTCTCACCTTCAGAGCCTTTTATTGGTGTTGTTTTATGGAGACAAAGCAACAAATAGGAGATGGGGAGTAAAATCCCCGACAGGTTGACACAGTTCAGCCTGTTGCGGCGCTGCCTCTATATATATATATATATATATATATATATATATATATATATCCTGTCTGTAATGGGAGAAACTGAGCGTACAGGCGATGGTTTAAAAAGTTACAATAAGTCAAACACATCATGAATCTTACTCTTTTTTTTTCTTCTTCTTTAGATCTATGTACACACACTGTATATTTTTACATTCTTGCAGTCCAAGAATTTAAAAGGGAGATTTGACTGATGTTTTTTGAGAAAACTGAGCTTTGGTCTTTGTACTTCTTATTCTCGTATCACTTGTTTCTCTTTCTCTTCTTCCATTATTTGCCTCCCATATTATTTCCACCTTCCTGGCTCTCTGTGTCATCCTCCTAGCTTTCGCCGTGAGAAAAGAGATCCACTCCCTGAGATACAAACTTTGTTTGGT
The DNA here is from genome assembly GCF_003331165.1 of Xiphophorus hellerii. Taxonomy (NCBI): domain Eukaryota; kingdom Metazoa; phylum Chordata; class Actinopteri; order Cyprinodontiformes; family Poeciliidae; genus Xiphophorus; species Xiphophorus hellerii. The sequence goes on from NC_045691.1 coordinate 27,653,723, forward strand.
GTGACCTCCAGAGGCAAAGGGGGGGCCCCTTCATTTAAACAGAAGCTGGGGCGAGAGAAATCTGCCTCCAGTTGCTTGGTAATTAGGCTCCCGAGGTATTCTGGAGCACCCGGCAGGTTTTCAGCTGACACCCTCAGTTCAGATGTTTCAGCATGTCGTGACGTTGTGCTTTGAAGCCGTCCAGGTACAAGAAATAAAGTGGCTGAGACGTACGCTGAAGGCCAAACACAGCCTGGTTTGGTGAGGAAAAAACAAGAGTTATGGAGATGATTTTGTTGCTGGTGTGGTGAAGATGTGTCCACCTGCGGTCCCTTCAATTTAAAAAAAAAAAGAGAAAAACTCATCTCACGGCACAAAACAAACAATTATCTGTTCCATATGATAACATTCAATTACATACATTCTCAATGTATTATGACATAATCTGCAGCCTCGGACACACTGGTTATTTTCTGTTAGGTAATATAAATCCTCTTTCTTTTTTTTATCCGTCAGTACCCGCTCCTAAACTAGAATTAATTATCCCAGTAGATTGTTTAATAGATAAAAAATCATACAAGCTATTGTTGCATTTCCAACAATGAACACATTATTTTTTATTTCATTTATGTTTTATATATTTATACATTTATTTCACACAGATTAGTGTAAAATGACAGAGACATTAATAGATGGCTAGATACTTATACATGGGAGTGTCTACGTAAGCTGCGCTTTTTGGGAAACTTTAGTCGGCTATTTTACAGAAGAGCTTTGGATGCAGCTACTTTTGAAAGACAAACTCAACTTTTGAGGCTGTGCGCCCTCTAGTGGAGCCGGCTGCGCATTGTCCGAGGAGGCTAATACCTACAAATAAGCGCGTTGCTGCTGTTCACAAACTGAAGTGACTCGTGATGCGAAAGAAGTGTTTCCACTGCCTTATAGCTAAACACACAAATTGTGATACGGCTGGAAAAACTTCATCCACACGCAAAAACCTTTTAGCGAAAAACGCAATTTGTGCGATTTTATGGTCAATTTTGATTGTAACATAAAAACGAGCAAAGATAAAACAGCAATAACTGCAGACATTTCATAACTGGAGAGTAGTAGGAGGAAGAGGCAGACTGAGGGACTGAGTGTGTTCTCCAGCCGCCTAAACCTGTAGAAACATAATTACAAAGACAGCATGAGCTTATAAACTTTACAAAAGAATGAACGTTTTAAGCCAAGCCTAAAAGTATTCCCAGTTTGTTTTTGTTTTTTTTAACTAGGAGGAACTTGCACTTGATGGCCTCTGGATGCACGCGCTTCATGCATCATGTTTTAGTCCCGGATGAACGGAGCAGGTTGCGCCTCGGGGTGAAGGTGACTTTGACAGTTAATAGCGATAACGCTTTCCTTCCAACGCCTCTTTCTCCGCTGCTGTCGCCTCACACTCCGGATGAATAAATGAGACCTGCACATGTCTGTGCGTGACCGCGCGTGCTTTGCTGGGCCTGCCGCGCGGCCCCGGAAATGACTGACGCATGCGCCGACGCGGAGGGTTTTGCGGTGAACGGCCGGGGGGTGAAGGAAAAGTGGCCTGTCGCCTGTGATTTTTTGGCAGCGGTGTAAAAGCCGAGCAGTAATGGCGAGATGAAGGCTGAAATTCCCTCCAAAACGAACACAGTAAACAAGATGATGAAGTTTAGCACGGCTGTTGGGATGCCCGCTGAAGGATGCAGGAGCTGTGGGTAATTGAAGTAGGTGTGCTGTGTGTGTTTCTTTTTACCTGTACGGATGTGTGTGTGTCTCTATCCGCATACAAACATCAAAGTGATGCCGTTCTGCGCGCGTGCTGTGTTTATCCTCTGTGGGAAGATGGGACGAGCTGTTTGTGCAGATAAATATGCTTGAAGTTCTGTTTGTACTGAGTGACGCGAGCGAATTGCTTTTACAAAGCAAGTAAACCAAAAAGCCAGCGTACAGAGCTCGGCCCTGAATATGTAAATCATAACTCAACATATGCAGAGGCTGAATACATCAACGACTTGTAAACTTTGGCTAACCTCTCGGCTCCCTGCTGCAGTTCTCCTGTTTACGCTGGCTCAGATTTTGAGTAGTTGGAGTAGATTTCAGTCACAACCTTTTTGAACCATCTGTACATTAATTTATGCACAATATAACGCAAATGTTTTATCTGAAGACTCATTAAACTGTGAACTGTTGCACTTGCCTCAACTAACCAGATGCTTTCTCCCGGATGTCGCCATGGTCAAAATGTAGCAGTGTTAAAGTAAAATATCCGTCGTTTTAAAGTGATATTTTTGAAACAGATGGAGCAGCAGCACCTCTGACCCAGAGTCACTCAGTGCTGCGTTAAAAGAATGACTCTAACGAAGTTGAGGAGCAGAGTTTAATTTGCACCCAGAAAGGACATTAATGCCATGGCTGGTTCACGGGATTCATAGATCATTTTCATCTCGATTCATTAGGAGGCAGGTTGGTTTATGAACATTAATTTAATTTAACACAGCTTGGTCATCCCCCACTTTTCCTATTTTTCTGGCCAGTTGCCAGCATCAAGGTAAAACAAAGATTTTTTAAAAAAATACACTTTCAATGTGTAACAATGAAAACTACATGTCTTTTTACATCACATCCACCATGTTACTGATCATACTTTGCTTCATTTTTCATGCAAACATACTTGAATTCTTCATCGTTTGTTACCAGCAGACCAGTGTTGTCTCCTTGAACTCAGTGGCTGTGCCACTTGGTGTGCCTGGGTCGTCTGTGGTATTACCTATAGTGAACTAATAGCTGCTAGCTTATACCGAGATGACAAACCAGTGGGTCTGCTATAAAACCTGTATCTGGATGTTGTGTTGCAAACCATACGGTAAAGTCTTAAGTGTCATCTAAAAGAAATACACTTTGTCATCCACAACAGAAACACAACATTGCTTCATTAGATATTTAGAGATCTAAGAAGTTCTAAAGAAATCACATTATTTTAGTTTAGTGGAAACACATTGTCCCCTCATTCCACCTAAAGTTTCCCACTCGGACCCTGGAAATCCAATTCTCTCCAACGTGTCTTACTGAAGCCACTTCCTTGCAGAGATTGAGACGCTCTCTTTACTCATCTGAGGCTCTTCCCTCAACATTAGCAGAGCATTGTTAATCGTTCAAGACTTCTAAGAGGTAGACGTGTCGGCATTTTTACATATAAAACAAAACCAACAGTATATGTTAGGTTATAGATGGATGAAAAATGGCCCACTCCTCCAGATGAACACATTACCTACATCCAAGGAATGTTTCAAACACTTCCCCTTGTGCAATTCTCCATTACGTGGGTCAATAGAGGGCAATGGGAGAAGAATAAAAACCCACCCTTCTCCGAAAGACTGCAGCCCTCTTCGCAGCTTGCACAAACACATCCACATCCACACACACACGCACACACACACACCGGCTGACACTCGCTGTCAGCCCAGCTGATTGCCTGTTAGACGGTCTCACCCACCAAGACAAGTGCCCTTTATCGCCAAGAACCATTTTCTCCGCCATGTCAGATATGGGGATATTAATAAATGCACAATGACAGTACTTAGGGAGGCGAGCGGCTATCCTGCCTCCGCAAATTTACCCGCGGGTCACTTTGGTACGACAGGAAAAAGAAACTGTGGAAACAAACAGGTGCGGGTCAGAAACTCATCTCCTCTCGCAGATTAAAAACTCATCTTTCAAGGCAGTGCGGCGATATTGAGGCTGATTCTTAGTGCTCTCCATGCAAATAGCGGTGTGATTAGGCATGGGGTGGGGAGGCGGGTGGAGGGCGAGGGGGATGTGGCTGTGGGAGAAGAGAACGATGTGTCCCTCTGCTCAATTACCTCTGTGAGGATAACTGAGAGATAGGAGGCCAAAGGCTGCCTCTGCCTCCACAGCACTCATTAAAAGTCAAGGTACTGTGTGTTTTGGCACAAATTATGTCCCCACACATCAGGTTTGTGCTGTTTGTCAAACTACATGTAAAGCACAGAATACCTGCATGCCTTATAGGAGCTTTTGAATCGCCAGGTCATGTAATAAGTGTTACACAAACAGTTCTATTGGCTGCTCCTTTATGTGACTTTAATCATTTGCTTTTACGACATAGACAATTACACCCCATCCTTTTTTTTTCCCCACCTCAACTTTTCTCACTCAGCTATTGTTTACAATAATTGCTTTCACTTCCAGGTCTGAAATCGACAAGCAACATAGAAAGTGCGAAAGTTAAAAGTGAACCAGGAACACAGCAGAAGCGATCCGACAGAAGACTGAAATCAGGCCTCGGTGCCTGGCAAGATGTTCAGCCAAGGAAAAAGTCCTGACAATTTGAGTTCATGAAGCTTTAACAAACCAGCACCAAACAGTGGGATTTAGCAGAACTCTGTAACGAGGCTGTTTGGGTAGAAACAACCACTTACGACAGAAACTGTAATTTAAAACAGTTATTCTGGTAACATTCAGTTTGGACATTGTGGTTTCTGTTTTGGTTTCGACCAGCATTGTTATTCTGATGCCCACATGTCAAGGCTCCCATTTTACCAAACAACTGAAAGAGCATACTTTGTATCACTGCAGCGATTGTGCAATTATTTTTAGACATAATCAGTTCATTGTGTGGGTTTAAATGCAACACACTGTCATAGTTGACAAAAACTATTTCGAGGCCGTCATTGCCATGTCATCTGGCCTTACCTAATCTAATCAAGTTATTGATTCACATATAATAGACAGAAAGGAAGTTAAAGTACTGAGTATTTGATGAAAAGTGTTCACTCTTTCATTCTGTTCAGACACTTTTATACCTTTACAACTCATAGTATGTTTAAAAGACTATAAAATTTCTCTGTGTTTAAATGTCACATGTTAAATACCGTGGTACTTATTTCCTGTCTTAACAACATCAGTCATATCCAGTATATAAAAAAAAATGAAGAAGTTGTCCAGGTAAATAACAAATCAAAAAGAGAGATAATCAAAATATTTTAAATTCAGTAAATAAAAAGTTGAATTTTCCTGTTGTTAAAACACTTTATTTGGTGATTAATATTAACAAAAATCACTCTGTTAGAGCAAATCCAACTGTGATAAAACGAGTGAGATTAATCAGCGGTTGTTTCCTCATTAACCTTAAATTATGCAAACCAGTATGTTCCCCGTTTGAGGCTGTGGACAGCTCTGCCTCCCCCCGCCCCTTCCTCTCTCCTGATAGCGCGGTGCTTTCATGTCGGCTCCAGAAATCTGAGGGTCATGTCTGATTTTCCCTGCCACCCGTTCCACTGCCACCCACCCTCCTCCGTAATGAGCTCCGGTGAGCAGAGCAAGGTCAGAAGGCAGAAAAACATGGCAGTGTATTTTCCTTTTGAATGTTTGCAGTGGATCATCAATGTGTGGAAGCACATAAAGCCGTGGAGTCATCAAGGTCGACGTAAACACAAACTCACCCGTGCTCATGCTGTAGTTTCCCAGTATAACTCAAGCCTCGGCTTGCCGTGCTTGTAGAGCGGGATGCTGGAGCACAGCCTCAGGGAGGCTTAATAATAAAGTCTCCATGTTTGTAGACATACTGCTGCCATCAATTATCCTGTGAAAAACAGCGCTGGATTTCACTTTGCATCAAATCAAACCCAGAGTCAGCACTGGGTAGATGCGTTAAAAAAAAAGACTGATACCAGAGATCCTTTCTGCCTACAGATTCATCATCATCAGCTATTACTAATATCTTCAAAGAGCTTGGCCCTAAAAAAAAAAAAAAGCTGTCTCTTTAGATGTACAGGATCAGAATCAGCTTTTCTGATGACAAAACCCAGGTAGCAAGCAAATATTTAGGCTGCGTCCACCGAACGTAGTTAGAAAGTTGCATGGCGAATGATCGGATCTGGTGTTCGCCAAACGTCGGTTACGATCGGATTACGATCCGACGTTGTTTGAACGTTCACTCCAAACATTCACTCATGATGGGGAAAAAAAAAACCTTTTTCAATGTAATTTTATTTTATCAGTTTAAATATCTTTACAACTTTTATGGTGGATAAAATTTTTGCCTTATTTTTGTGATTTATCACGTTTTTAAATGCAGAAATGTTTAGTTATTTGAGTAGATTTGTACAGAAGATGCCTTCTTTAGCAGCAGGTGTCAAGTTTAACACGTTGTTAGCCTTGTTGGTCAATCTAGCAAGTACATTTTGTGAGCTGCTTTTGACTATTTTGACCAAAGTTACAAATTACTAGTTAGAATTGCATATGGGGATGAACTGAGCTGGTTTGGAAAATATTTACCCTGCAAATATGATGAATTTCCTTGTTTTGTTTGTTTTGGTAGAAAGTGTCTGCCCATAAACCAGATACAAAATACCAAATCTATGTGAATGAAATGAGAGTGTATTTATTAGAATTACATTTTTCCATATAATAATAATTTAAAACAAGACTTGGGTAAAAGCAACTTCAACAGTGGCAAAAATGTCTTTATAAAAGCAACTGAAACTCAAAACAAGATGGTAACAGCTCCCACTGTACTAAAAGTTCCTGGCAGAGTTTATTCCTGCGTACACGCCAGTGGATTAACATGACTGCATCACCTACTGTTCTTCATGAGTCACTTCACAGAGCGTCAGCAGAGAGAGCGGAAACAAGAATTTTCCAAACAACTCTTTCAAGCAGAGAAACAGCTGTCAACTTGCCGTCTTGGTGGAGCAACAAAGTGGCGACGGCGAGCTGGGAGATCCCTCCTGGCTCGCTCCACCTGGATCCATCGCCCTTCACTCACACTTTCGAGGACACATGACAGACTCTGTGGCAGAGTTCGATAATGCCTGAAGTGCCCCCCGCCAACACACACACTACACAGAGAGCAGCTGCTTGGGTGGTCTCATAGGGAGTAGATTCTGTGTCTCTGTGTGTTTGGGGCACACAGGTCTTTCTGAAAGAGAAAGAGTGAGGACAGGCCATTCTGAACTTTTCAGGACATGACATGGAAAAGGGATGGAGTTTGTTAGGAATATTAGGAAGAAAGAAATTGGACGGTTGTTTTCTGTGCTTTCATACCAGGGAACTTGGTCCGAGTGGCCAGCATCCAGAATCCCCGCGACCCTGCAAGCCTAGGCGGTTTTAGACGATGGATACATGGTTTATCTGGGTTATTGTTCAACATTCATATTAACAATACATAATGTAACATTTATTTTTTTTTAAAGTTTTTTACCTTTCTCTTAAGACTGTTGTGACAGTATAGTATAAGAAATATTATCTGTGAATAAATTGTGGTCATCTGCTTATATCAGAAGCAACCAATCAGTGCGAGGAGGAGGGTCTTTGCACTGTCAATCACCCCTGTGTACGTGTTTCTCACAGCTTCCGTCTTCCTGTGCTATGCTACAAGTACAAGTTTTAACTTTTATGCCTGACTTTACTGATTAAAACATGTAAGTTGTATTCAATTCGTTCTATTTATCGGACCAATTCCCAAACAAATATCACCTCAGGGGACTTTTAGAGGCAAACAACTTCAGTTACAAAATACAATCACGTTGAGGTGAACATTTTTTTTTTGTATCTAAGGATGCCCAAACAATCGCTTAAAGTCAATGTTTTTGCCACAATTCCTCATCCTGAGCAGCCATATGGCAAGAGAAAAGGAATGACTGGCTGCTAACAAGAAGAACCCTCCAGCAGAACCAGGCCCAGTGTGAAAAACTATCTGTTGAGACCAGCTGGAGGTAAAGAGGACAGAAAGGAGACACTGCCAAACCTCAAGGCAAGGGACCAGGGGTACTTTCCATGTGAATGAAAAACACTTTACAATGTCTACGTCTCAGGGTAGTTAGCACGTCATAACTCATCTTTAATTCATATTCACTTCTCTTTTATGTCCTTTCATTTTTCTCTTTTTTTTACTTTTCTTTCTGCTCTCGTGGCCTTTATTTGAAAGTGAAAGTGAAGTGACAGGAAAGTGGATTATAAGAGAGGGGGAAGACATGCGGCAAAGGTCAACGAGTCAGGAATCGGTGACGGCCATGTTAAGGACTGAGGCCTCGATATGTGGGTTGTGTGCTTTAACCCTTTTTGTCTCCTCAGTGGTGCGTCAGTGGGGAATGAAATGGATCTTTACAGTGAACGGGTCAGAGCTGGTCCTGAAACCGAAGCTGTTTCTTTCCTGTTGTGATGCTAGAGGGAACAGCTGCTGCAGAGACGACACACTGAAAAGGAGAGGTAATGACTGACTGCAGGAAACACAATGAAATTATGTTGATAATACACAGGAAGAGTGTTCATTACACAAGACTCAAATCATGTATTCAGCAAACAACCTGCATAGACATTAGAGGTTTTTCTATTTTAAAATTACTTTTGTTAGCACTCTGCTTAATGATATGTAAGATGACAGAAATACTTTATATTCAAACATTTGATACCATGTATGTTTGCACATTAGCAATTTCTTATACACACAACTTTAGATTGCTTTTGATGATAAATTGGAAGCTAAGAAAGTCCACTTTTATTAATGGGACTAACCATAAGAACCGTTCCTCTCCCACAAGAGAGGAAATCATCACTAGCCCACAGAAACCAAGGTGTGAAACACCGGACGAGCCCCCACAGGATGTAAAGTTAGGCAGAAAGCTTTTTTTCTTATAACACAAAGTTGCATCAAGACTCAACTGATGAATAGAGACATTTTACACAAGCTGCATTGCGAAACTTATTACAATAAAAAAAACGACAACACATACACAGCGAGTGTGTTTGTGCAAAACTGAGCCCTGAGCTCAACACATTCCCCTCCTGCGCTTCCTCACCAGAACAGGTGACATTTCATCAAATATTTATGAAAAAAACAGAGGCGAGGTTTAATGTTGGCCTAATCCTGGGGCTTCCTGTTTCACTGCCATCCTCGCTGAGTGTTTCTGCGAGCCAGAGCTGGAGCGTCTGGAGCCGATAAACGCCCCGCTATGTGGCGTCCCGTGGAGCACCGTGTCAGTGCCCCGCCTATGAATCAACATTTAATTTCTCCTCATCCCCTCTTCTAAAGTCATTCCTATTCATCTCACTCCAAGACACGCTTAAAGCTGCAGCGCCGTAATGTGCTGACGAGACACCTGCGCACTCGGCAGCAGACTTCTCTCCCCCCCTCGGTGCTTCGCAGATGAAGGGCCGCTGCCGAGCACATTATTATATTTTCAGGTTATTAATTACTTTCCAATTACTTAAACAAATATGCTACATTGAGTGCCTAATTTCCCCTGCTAAACTGCAGCAGATGGATGTGGCCTGGGTCCTGGGCCGGCCAGCGCGTCGTGCCTCGGCATAAAACACGGAGAGGAGGCATCACGCGCCGGTTGCTACGACGAGCCGCGGCACATTAGTTAATACGTGAACCTTGCAGACGGGTTGCGGCATGTGTGTGTTTTCTGTGCAGCTTTTCAGGGAAGCAGTTGGTATTATTTGTGCAATCCAAAGAGAAAAGTTGGGTTGGTTTTTTGTAAGCAATTTGGGATGAATACCGCGTAACTACTGTATGTCGCCGTTTTCTTCCTCTGCGCTTTGCTGGCCAGTGAGTATTCAGTTTGCATTAAAGAGGCGCTTGATTTTTATTTCTTTGCGCACAGGTACGCTCAGTAGTGTTTGCATTCGCGCACAATCTGTTTACATCCACGGCCGACTCTCTCTCTCTCTCTCTCTCTCTCACAAAAAATGGAGCCAAACTGTTCAGTCACATCCAAAACCCTAATGGGAAATCTCTCCCCTAATTAAGATGCATGAATAATTCAAGTGGTGGCACGCTAATTAGTATTCCACCAGTCCTCTGTGGCGATGACGGCCTGTCGGGACTCATCGCAGCTAGTTACGGCCCGTACGGGCAGGAGTGCGGCTGAGGAGAAGGATTTAGACACCTTGAGAGCTGCTTGACAGAGTATCCTATCATTCCTGTAGAGAGCATGACAAGCTTCCTGTTTTCCTCCATCTCTGTAATCAAAAACAACACGGATCCGTCGTCGGTGGCAAATTTGGGGGGAAAGGATGTAATTTGGAAGGAAGATGAGCTTTTTCTTCTCATGCATCCGGCTTTAACAAGAGAGGACAATGTTCCATTGATTTACCCGAGCATGTGGAGTTTTCTAGTCCAGCCGGAGTGCGAAGTGTTCGCGCGCACTATGTACCGCTTTAAATGCATGATTTAGCAGCGTTACGGCCCAGCAGTTATTACCTCTCTCCGAGGGGCTGTTTATTGCTAGTAAAAGCAATAAAGGGGCGTTAATATGGAAATTAAGCCTAGAAAAATCACTGAGGTTAGCTTTGCTTTAGCATGCAATTACACTGTTCATTTAATGAAATAATTCCTTTGCGGTTCACAGCAGAACTATCAGCCACATACGGAGACGTGGCAGTTGGACTGCGTAATCACTCTCTGCTGCTGATTTTTCTGCAAGATTTTCTCGAAGCGCAGGTGCATCTCCACAAACTAATCAAAATGTAAAAAAAAAAAAAATTTAACTAGTTTAGTATGCAAAGATTTATTAAAACATACACAACAGACAGTCATGGACTCTATCCACAAGTAAGTCTGAAATAGGCATTGACAAAGAAGCTGTTTGTTTACAGTGTGGCATCCAAGCATATTAAAGGAACATTGAGTGGAAGAAAAAAAAGGAGGATCATCAACATGGATAACTTCAGTCTTGTGAAGATGGGAAGCAAAGCACATTTAATGGCTTAATAACTTCAGAAGGTGCGGAGCTTTCCTTGTGTTAGCTCAGATATGAACAAGAGACACCTGGACAAAAGAGCAAAAGAACTGGACTGTGGATTAGAGGTCCACAAAGACCTGTTTCCAGAGTAGAGTAAATATGATATTTCATTTCAACAGAAGTTGCTTGATATCCAGTGAGAAGCTTCCATTCAGTGATGATTCAGGATTGTTCATCTGCTGGTGTTGATCCTCTGTGTTTTAGTCAGTGCAAGTGTCTACCAGAAAACCTTAAAGCCCCACATGCTTCCTTCTGTAGATTTCATTTACTAACACTTGGCCACAATGACAAAAGCACCAATATCTGCTTAATCCCTCCAGACCGAAAAAAGAACCAGCGATCCACTCATATTTGCAGTAGGCTACCGTAGTTCCGCCACACTTTGCGCTATCTGAAAAATTCCAATGGTTTCTGAAAGGAGAGACTTTGCGCTTTTCAGCCAATATCGGGTTATTACGGTAATTTCACTAACGCGGTAACAGGGAGTGAAATTAATCTGAGGGGCACTCTTTTAATAAACAAAATTTTATTATTTTAATGCTAGATATTGAAAGTTCCAGTTGTTATGCATAAATGGGCAAATTTGTTTACTCACAGGACATTTAAAGAACTGTGTACATTTAAAATAAGCAAAAATATACCAGCTATCCCATGTTTTGACAATGCTTTTTCTGTTGCTCTTTTGTCATATTTTAACAAACCAAGGAACTTGGGTTTTATTAATTGTAATCTTTGGTCATCAAAATAAGCAGAAGACCACACAAAATGTATCACCTTGTGTGTGATGAATCTATATGATATATTTTCTGCTTTTTGAATTAAACTGCTAAAATCAAGTTTTTGATGATGTTTTCAGGATTCGCCTGTCCAGCATCGTCTTTAATGTAATCACAGGTAAATTGAGCTTAGCTTCTGTCAAGACTTGTGGCTGTCGCAGACTTTCACTATCCACCATTTTGTCACCACGAGCCACATACACACACACACACACACACACACACATGCACCCCCCCCCCCCCCCCACACACACACACACACACACACACACACAGAGACAGGGAAAAAGAGAACGAGAGAACCAAATGGGGTAAGAGAAAAGAGAAACAGTGAAAGGAGGAGTCTGTACGAGTGTGACAGCGGATCAATAGTCGTGTTTGTGGCGGTGCTCCCACAGGAGTGCTGCAAGTATATGAAAAGCCGCTGCTGATGGCTGAAGGTCCTCTCAGAACATTCCCTGTGTGTTTAGCCCTGAGCCAAGGTTAACCCCGGCACAAAGACGCCACAAAACCTCAGCCTGCTTCCCCAGGGCTACATACGCTCACACAAGCCAGAGCCCCCCACAGGAGTCTTTCTTTTTAACACGTGCATGTGTGTGTGTGCGTTTGTTTGTAATACCTTGTGGGGACCATTTTCCTGACACATACTACGTTGTGGGGACCCACTGCTCCTTGTGGGGACCAAAGCCTGGTCCCCACAAGGGCAAATGCTGTTTGTGGGTCAGGGGTCAGATTTAGGACTAAGGTGTAATTGAGTTTTGGTTAGGATAGGGGTAAGGGTAAGGTTAGGTTGTAGAAATGAATGGAAGTCAATGGAAAGTCCCCACAAAGATAGCCGCGCAAACGTGGTGTGTGTGTGCGTAGGGGGGTGGGTGTGTGTGTGTTTGTGTGTGTAGTCACCCTCACTAGAAAATGCTCTCCAAAGTGGTCACAGATGCCATGATATGGTATCGGAGATATCGATTCATTAAAGGTGTAGCGTGTATCCTGGGGACTTCGGCTTTTGCATTGTATTTCCATCTGTTATTGTTTTATTTTATTTTTTTTAATTCTTTTTATATCTTTGACACCCCGATGTGATTGTGCTAAAAATATAAACTATTACACTGCTAGGAGGGAGCTTTAGCTTCCTGAAAAACAGCGAATGTAGACATCACAACAGATGACGAGGCTTTAATCTTTTTTCCCTCAAGCAAAGTCAGACTTCCTTTTCTCTCTTTGACTGGCATCCAACAAATGATTTATAATGCAAAATGATTCATGTTGTAGTACTAAATTGACACCTAGCAACTTTTTTCCACGCAAAGGTAGCACACAGTCAAAACATTTATGCATCTTTGGTATGCAGTCAAAAGATTCAAACCAAAATTTGAGCAAAAAAAATATAGCTATGGAGAAGAAAAAGCTTGAAAATTAATGGAATGTAAACATAGTTTATTTAGTAAACTGTGTCTTTTAACTGCACATTCTTACTTGTTCAGGTAATCTGCTGAACATTCACTCCAAAATGCTCCAGTGGGATTTCATTAACTGTGATGACTGACCTAAAATTACTTTCTAATTTCACTGCTGCGCTCAGAAAAGATCTCTAGGGACCGACTTTATTCAGAGTTGACTTCTTCTCTGCTCTGCTGCTTTGTGCTTATCTATGACTCCTGTCAGGCTTACTGTTGCCTGGATAAACCTACATATCCCCCAGTATCAGTGCCTTGTTTTAAAAAAAAAAGTATTCATACCCTCTGAACTTTGCTTGAATGCTGTCATGTTACGACAACCGAATTCAGCAGATTTTGGTTATGAACCAACAAAAATCTGCAGGCAAACGTGATGGTATTTCCCGGTATTTCAGAAGATGGATGGAGCTACCGGAAGAAAAATATTGCTGTTAAAATGGCCTAGTTAAAGTCTTCAAATTCGATTCAATAAAATCATGCCATTGTTTTTCCCTCCAAGTCACAATTAAAAAACACTTCCAGTTGTGCGAAGAGAGTTATACAGAGATTTAGAAATCTCTGTATAACTTTCGACTTAGTCACATTAAAATGACTCCATCACAGAAAGAAAATAGAGAATTTTAAGTGGATCGGGGATAGTTAAAAGTAAGCATAAGGGAACTTCTCGCAGACTAAGTAGAGAATAAAACGGAGAATGAAGACATGAGTTGAATAGATTTGTGAGGTCTGAAAGACAGCCATGAATCATCTCCACATTCTGTGTACGCTGAATAAATAGCAGGCCATTTCCACATCATAAATATCCTCCCCGCCTAATGTGCTTAGCTCCAAGGTGGGCCCAGACTGCGTTACCCTGGGGTGTTTTTTTTTTGAGTAGGGGAGGAGGTGCTGGCTGCAGGGACTGATCTCTTACCTAAAACCTCAGGAGGGGGGAGAGAAAGGGTTTGGAGGTGCACAGATCCCAGAAGCAGGTAGCGTATCTGCCGCGGTCCCAGCGGAGCAGATGTGCTCCAGGTGTCACGGTGGACAAAAAGGCGCATAAATCATTTTCGGATTGATGACTCTCCCCTTCATTTGCTCAACTTGGATGAGCACTTTATGTGAGAGGAGAGAGAGGCAGTCAAAGACAGGTGCACACACTCCTGAATGTGTGCAGAATGACTGCAGAAAACTTCCTGCAGGAACCGCCGTGGCACCTTTCGGGACCGACTGTCAGAATTTTAAACCAAAATAGAATCGGATGCTGCTCGGGGTGTACATTTTCTATCCCTTTAATCCCTTTTGAATGGAGGCCTCTTGTGCTAAGCATGTCTGTGACATTGCTCACCAATTTGTCCTGGCATGTGGAGGGTTGTGCTCATTTTTCTGGATGTCAGGCATTGTCCCCTCTGATGAATCCTCTGGCCTGCAGCCTGGGCAGACTGGCTCATACGGTGGATTAGGGCAGGTGATTGATGACTGGAGGTGTAGTCTGCAGCTCTGATTCCCCCCCAAACAGCGGAACTGACAGCGCAGATCACCAGACTTATTATGAAATTGGCCCCAAAGTTGTCCAGTGCAGAACCTCTGGTTTGGTCTTCCTGCCTAGACTACCCAAGCTCAAGGTGCTAACAATAGGGAGGGAAGGTGAGGGGTGGCCCCCTGATTAAGACATAGACCCTCTCAAAACAGATGAAAATATAAATTTTCATCTGATTTGGAAGATATAAAACATTTACATACTTGTACCTGCAATTATGTACATATTGCGTCTAACCAACCAAAAATGTAGCAGGTAATTCATCTGGACTTACTGTACATCTACACACTGTACGTTTTTGCTTGCTTCTTTCTGTTGGTTACTGTGCATTTCTGACATTCATTGCTTTTGCGTAGAAAAAGGTCAGTTGTAAAAACCCACTGGAAACGCTGGAAGTTTCACTTCAAACTTTCTGAAAAGATGGCACGCTCAAGCTCAAAGTTTTCACCACTTTATGATTTCTTTTCCTCACAGTCTTGCCAGATTTTTTGATGTACAGAAGTTAGGGACCACAGCCACCCACGAGAATAGTTAAAATCGGTAAATACTTGAGACCCCTCTAAAAACACTTAAAACTGCCTATTTTAATAGTTCACACCAGAAATAAGTTCATGTGCATTAATATGCACAGTGAAAGTCATCTTAGCACTACCGCAGAAGATAACATCTACAGTCTTTCTTATTTCTTGTTTTATGGGTTCAGCCAATAGTTGCCAAGGAAAATAAATGCGGCCCCTGGATTGGCTACTTTGCAGACGCCATGTCACATAGCGTTGTTCTCAAGTATTTTACCTTCTCAAGCTGTATCTTCTTTCAATTAGTTTAGATGCTTTACAAAAACCTGCGAATAGCTGAATGAAATATTAAATAACTTTGGATATTTTTCCAAGATTCTTTATTGTTAGGAAAGAAGTGTTTGGTAGAACATCGCAGCAATTGTAGTACACCATGCAGGTCATGTACTACAATAGGAGGGACAAACCTTTTATATTTGGGGAAATTGTAGTCGGTGATTTTACAGAAGAGCTATGGATTCAACATGTTGGAATGACATACAACATTTTATGAACTGTTTGATGCTGTGAGAGCTCTGGTAGAGCCAGCTGCACATTGTCAGAAAAAAAACAAAAACAAAACTACATCCTCCTACTACTTCCTGTTGTCTAATAACATCCGACTGTTCACTACGTGACAGTCGGATTTGATTCCATTTGATTGTTCCTTTTGTTCCAGAATGCCTTATATGCGACATCTGTGAACAACGAATAATGTTGCAGTTTTTACTTTATGAACTGCTGGACTGAATGTTATTCATCATGAGCTATACTAATGACAGTCATTAAGTCGAAACAAGAAATCTTTTGGGAAATCTTAAGATGTCAGTTGAATGATGTGCACTCCTGTATTGAATAGGTCTCCTTCCTGTTGGATCTGTTTTCGAAACAAATGATATTTTAAGAGCATGCGGTGAAAACAGGCTATAGTGTAGTCCAGCCGCACAGACATCAAATACTAGTTTGTTCATTCAAACACCATTAAGGCAGATTAAAGGTATATCTGGAGTCCCATTTAAGAATGGCTCCCTTTTGTGCAAGTGGGGAGAATGGCGATGCTTAGCTCGAAGCCCCGCCCCCAGCTCCCTGGATGATTGCTCACCTTGGAAAACCTAAGCAGATGGTGCGTCTTCTCCTCAATTAGCACCTTGTCCAAAATGCCCAATTTGCCATTCTTTCCCTCAGTATGGGTGTGAAATTTTAAACCCTCCAAACTGCATCATTGTTCTTCACTCCGGGGCACCGCACTGCTGAGGCAGCATAACGCCGGATCACCACGGTAACTCAGGACTGCAGATTTGAGAGAATATTTAGAAGGAGAGGATGCCAAACTCAGCGAGCGACGGCGAGCTGACAACAGAGTCAGGAGCGTCCTACCGCGACTCTCACATGAGTCATCACGTTTTTCTCGGCCACACTATCTCTGAGCCAGTCCGTCTGTTCCACTGAAACATCCCTCGTTTCCCCTCAAGTCTTCCCTCATCTCAAGTTTCAGTCTATCACTCTGTCCCCTGGCGTCTTACCATGTGCGCAAAGTTGCACTTGGCAATTACCGGTTACCCACCGAGGAGCTGGACTACACCTTTGGGTTAGCTTGAAGAGGAGTGATTGGCTGCGTCTACTCTTGCTGAGAGATGGGGTTTTTTTGGGCATCTGTTTCTGCGGAGGTAGCAGATGATGGGAAAGTGGGGGAAATTCGGCTCCTTCACCTGAACAATTGTCTTTATTCTCAAGAGATCACAAAAGTCATGGCACAGCTGCTCCAAGTAATTAGGATCCTATAGCTAGTAATTAGCATTAACAATGAAGTGGATGGGTGTACAATAGCTTAACTTTACCCAAAAAATAAATTTTTATCTAGACTGAACGTTTTCCCTTCACCGTGGCTCCAATCGTCTAAACTTCCTTTTCTTGAGAGAGTGCGTTTCTTTTTTGATACAGCTCAGCTCAGTGTGGAGGCCTAAGGTTAAAAAAAACTTTTATTGCTTAGTTATTCATAGTGTCATGGGAGTATTTACTTGATTAAACACTTTAATATATCCATGTCTGCTGGGGTTATTTCATATCAGCCTATTCTCTATGGCTCTATGACGTGTCAAAGAAAACAACCAGCCGCTGCATAAACAGTCCTGTGTTTTGATGACGCCTAAGCCTATACCAATGTGTCCATGTGGGTGCCTGTTTACAAAACCTAAGCTGCTTGAAATTAATGTTTCCATGTTTATAAATGTTTCTGCAAGTTAACCTCGAGTCGTCACACTAACATGGGGGTTAACTAACTTAATCATTTTCCCCCAAAGCAGTTTATGAGTTAAGCTAACAGTGAAAATGGGGCTTGTAGCACACAGCTAAATGTTAAATTATTCGTAACTTGGAAGGAATTAGTTTGGAAGTAATCTTTTCATGGTACATCTCTTCAAAACTAGAAGGGATATTAACATTTTGGAGAGGTTCAGCTGGAGTCCCGATTTGAATCCAAAAGACAATCTGACGGGGAGCTAAACGTTAGTCTGAAGGGAAGGAGGACTTCCAACCTCAAAAACTTGCGTTCCTCACCAAAGACAAGTACCAGTGGAAACCATAAAAAATCTGCTGAACAATTACAAGAAAGGTTTGACTGCTTTAAACTTTGTCCCATAGACCAGTAGTTCCCAGCAAATTTGTAAGTACCTAAAACGGCAATGAGAAAGCATATACATTATATTATATTAAAAAAACTTATTTAAAATAAATAAAAGCTTTGGCCATTGATTGTTCTTAGTGTTGTCATTTTATAATTTTTAGCTGACTGTTTTATTTTCTGGGTCACAAGTTGGAAAGTTTTTTGAACCCCTGCCATAGACCATTTGTGAGACCAGCACAGATGTTAACAATTCTTATGCAAAAACAAAAAAAAGTGTTTTTCCCCCCCTGTAGCCCACATGAACTGAAGAGGAACTGCAGTTTAATGACTCAAAACAGTTAGATTCTGACACTTTAAATGATCAGATTGACTTTGTTTTCACAGTTCATGAGAGATTTTGTGGATTTGTGGAACCACATTTGATTGAGTCATAATCTACAGATGGATGAAAATTTAAAAACAAGAGCAAGAAAGATCAATCAAATGTCCCTTTAAAGCCGGTATGGACACATTACCGCAGCAGACTTCCCGGTGTCCCACAATCAGAGTCCAATTAAATATTCTATTACATTATTCTCCAATTTCTGCCCCCTATCAGCCTTGGGGACCCTGGAGCCTTGCTAGCAAAGTCAGTTGAGGAAATGTTTCCTCTGCATCTGTCTGTGGTAATGGTGAGGACATATTGGAAATCAAAGCAGGAACAGGAGGAGAGTGCAGAGAGCAGGTCCCCTTGGCTCTGGAAAGGCTCCTCTTTGGCCAGGAATTACCAATCCATGTAAGCAAGGAGTGAGGAGAGGTCAATTGCTACTGTGCAGGGACATGGCTTCCTTACACGTATGTTTCGAATACAGAGGTGAACTTAATGCATACAGGAATACAAATATGAACCAGGGCGTGTTTCTGTGTTTTTACAAGTATGAGATCTATTTCCAATTCCTGCGTTTGGAAAAGAAGGTGGAGGAAGTCATGCAGGATAGAATCTGCATTCGTATCAACCAACGCAAACCTCCAGATGGGTCAGGATCGGCAGATCCCGGCATCCATGCTGACTGACAGCATGAACCCCCCCCCCCCCCCCCAAAAAACAAATCTTTTGTAAAAGCAGAGGATATGAACAAAAACAGAACCAAACTGAAAAGTTAGGAAATACTAAATATTCCTCAAAGTAGTAAACCTTGGCTGTGATGCTAAATTCTAAAAATATATATATCTAAAGTTTGTGGTACATCCTTTGACCTGCTAATAAACATTGGCAGCTAGCAGCCTCTCTGTTCCTGAGTGGAATCTGCTAACTTTTCAGTGAAAAGCTCATCTGTGACTGATGGTCTCAAAAGGCCTTCTACTTAAGGTTGATTTTACTGTCATTCCTGACTGTGATTTGCAAACAGAGCTGCCCATCATACAGCTGATAGACTTCCTCTGCCCTCCTAACAACTGAGCAGAATAAAATCTGATTGCTTTGAAAAAAAAACCATCAAGTGGTTTGTTTGATTTGGTTTAGATCTTTGTAAAAATAACTAAATAAATACATTTAATCCATATTTGAGTGCTAGAGTTTATTTTTTGCATTCACAAAATATTAAAGCTTGCAGACTCTCAACGAGTGTCTGCACATCCCCCACTGACTGCCTTTAATTTCTGATCTCAAAAATAGGTATAACACTATTATATGTTCTCTACCTAATATTAATGGTAAGAATCAACATTATAAAGTGTTTAGCAACACTAAAAAATAACTGTTCTCATAATAAAACTAAAGAGGCCATGTTGTTCATTTTTGTTCTCAAAGTTGGAGAAGATAATCTCATGTGGTGAAGTTGTTTTTTTGGTCATTCTTGTTGCCCAATGGCATCTGATGACTCCATGACCTACAGCAACCACTTTATGAATAATGCTTCCATGGTCTCACCTGGAAGGACACAATTTGTTCACCTGAAAAACAGCAACTATCTACAGAAAAACAAAACAAAAAAAAAGAGGTAACTTGAAGAATATGCATTACAAAAACTATTAAAAAGTAATAATCTGTGTGAAGCTTGTAGGTTTTTACTCCCATGCAACATGAACTAAAACCAAGGCCCTAACTCCAGTCAGCACCTCCTGGCTGCCCAGCAGGAGACTCGGGTTGATCTCGGTGTGGTGTGACAGGACAGCAGGAGTCCCTAGGTGGGGGGTCACAGGCACAACAAAGGTTCACAAAAGAATGGGACACTGTGAGAGCAGGTGTGTGTGTGTGTGTGTGTGTATTTGCGGCATGCTATAAGGCTAGTGTGTGGTTATTAGTGCGGGATCTCATATGTAGCTGCTGCGTCGCTGTAACAGCGACCTGAAGATCAAGCCAAGGGCACGAGAGTCAACCACTCTGCGAGCAAGCCTCTTCTCTATCGGCTAAAGGTGCACCTTTGTGTGTGGGGGTGTGTATGCGTGTGTGTGTGGTAGTTACACCACATTGCTCTGCCTCTGTATCTGTGTGTACGTGCGACTCACCTATGACCAGCTCTTCTTGCTCGGAGGCAGCTCTTTGTCTTTGCGCTGACAGGATGAAGATGATCGAACGCTCTGCTCCTCCAGCTTCACGCCGCTGAGACTCCGAACTTTTACACACAGAGCCAAAGCTTCTCTCTGTTCCCACATATCATCACTTATGATTATTTTAAAAGGCTTTGCGTGAAATGGAACATAAAAAGAAGCTAAGCTAACGCGCCCACATCCTTCAGTCTTCAACCGAACACACAGAGTTCCTCATAAATGGATTTAAAATGGGATACCCCAACTCTAAACTTTACACGCAAATCTTTATTCCAGACAGGTCTGGAATAAAGATTTGGAGAAGATTAAATTCAGAACTAGGTTATAAAAACAATATCCTGAGCAATGGGGAAAAAAGTAAACCTACTGAGGACATGTCTGTGCTGACTCTTCACCTGACTATCTTGTAATATCTAACTTGCATCACTTTTATTGTTTCGTTTAACTCCTGCAGAGAATTTTCAGAGCACACATTTGCTAATTTGTGACCAAAACAGTGAAAACTTATATTTTAGATTGTTAAATTTCAAACTTAAATCTAATTTAAAATTATGTGGCCAGACTTTGTTCGGAGGAGATCCGGCTGAGCCTGAGCTAAGAAAAGACGTTTCAATGGTTGGTAGATTCACCCCAAAAATCTGTGATTCCAACTAAAAGTGGTTATGCAAAGGACTGACTAGATGTGTAATGATTTTGTACATTTCATCTTCCTTCCAAGTTACAATTTTATGCCGCTTTGTATTAATGTATCACATAAAATTGTTGTTGTTCTTTCATCCTGTGGGACAGGAGCTGTACAAGTCAAATATTTATAGCTTCCGTTGTTCAAAACTGTTTTACGTCACTGCCTTTGACTTCAATTGCTGGGTTTCATATGACATAGCGCCAACAGCACCCAATGCAGATGGAGGGCCAGAAGTAAATGCAGCCCATTTGTTTCTGTTGATCCAGCATCAAAATGCCTAAAGTCTGTGTCCTGTACGGTTGTTCCGACCGTTCTAATAAAAACAAAGATAAACGTTATTTTCGTGTTTCGAAGGCAGTTGGTCATGAGGGAGTTAATTTTAAAATACGTATCAAAAAAAAAGAGGAGAAAAGTGGATCAACAATCTACAGCTTAAAACAGGCAGTGCGGAAACTAACAATGCCAAAGAGTTTGCAGCGCCACTTTCTAACAGGCAACGATCGCATCGTTTAAATTGTATTTTCAGATGTTTTATTGGACAGTTACTTAAAAAGACAAGCATTCATATGTAGGGTAAGATATATTTTTATGCCCTAGCTTGATTGTCCTCAGAGTGCTAACGTTGTTAGCAGCTAGCTCAGTGCCGAGTCCCGGACAGAAGATATGTTTATTCAGTGGGATTTTCGTGCTAAAAAAAAAAAAAGTTAACTGAATTAAATATAACCTACCTAGGTTATATTTAATAAAGGTATATATATACAGTACAGACCAAAAGTTTGGACACACCTTTTAATTCAATGAGTTTATTTTCATGACTATTGACATTGTAGATTCACACTGAAGGCATCAAAACTATGAATAACACATGTGGAAATATGCACTAAACAAAAAAGTGTAAAACAACTGAAAATAGCCCTTATATTCTAGGTTCTTCAAAGTAGCAACCTTTTGCTGTGATTACTGCTTTGCACACACTCTGCATTTTCTTGATGAGCTTCAAGAGGTAGTCACCTGAAATGGTTTTCACTTCATAGGTGTGCCCTGTTAGGTTAATAAGAGGGATTTCTTGCCTTATAAATAGTCATGAAAATAAAGAAAACCCGTTGAATTAGAAGGTGTGTCCAAACTTTTGGTCTGTACTGTATATATAATAAATCTATATATAAATAAATTATTTACCATGAGATCCAAGCTCATAGAAATAACATGGGTTAGTTTGTTGTTAGCCATAGCATTGTTTATCATAGACTACTTAAAATAGCACAATTCACTACTCACCAGAAACAAGTCGACAGCCATTTAATGCTTCTTTTGATCCTAAATGCTTGACCCAACTTGAAACTAAATGATTGTATTCTCCAGGCTTTTGAAAGCTTTCTTCTGGCTTGTGGTATAGTATGAAGTCTGCAGCTCCAGTTAGTTACGTGGATCGCCTCGATGCCCCGTAAATCCTCAAGATTATAAGAGAAGTCTTTTTTACTGAGTTAATACGATCATATCCTAAATATACGCATATTTTTTCGAGATGCCTCGTCTGTTCCAGCCTATTTAGGGCATTATCGTACTCAAGTTTGCTTTGTTTTGAACCGGAGAAATCCCCTTCAGGCCCTCCATCTGAATTTCGCGCGTCATCCGGGTCACGTGACTGAAACCCAGCAATAAAGTCTCAATTTTTCACTTTTTTTAAATTGGTTTGTTTTGTTTTCCTGTCCGCTAAATAGACTATTTATCTAACACTTAAGAAGACAAACGGTAAAGCGAAAGTCGCAGCACTTTAACACTGATTACTAGCATGCTAACATTGTGTCACCACGGGCACGAGCCTGCCTGAGGCGCTTGTCATGTTTCTAATTCAGCTGACGCCGTCACGCTGACAAGATGGCGCCGAATTACGGCGTTCTGCTCGCGTCCCTGGGTAGCATTTGCTGTTGGACTGATTAGTAAAGCATGTTACCACCAGCCTGCTTGTTGTTGGTGCAGACTGACAGGAAACATATGTATGCGTGCTGGTCCTTGTAATCAACACATGGGCTGCGTCGACGCACGCCGCTGCTAGGAGACTGAACGCGCTTCTGTTGCTCTGCTTTGTGGCGGAGAAACAAAGTTTAACCCGACATAACGTGCCAAGAAGCAATTCAACTCAACTTAGTGTCTGCTACTTTTCTGTAAGTAATGAAAAAATATGACAGGATGCGAGTTTTTGCAGCCACATCCGGGTATTAAAAAAAAAAAATAGATGTCCAGTTACAGCTGTCAGAGGAAAATCAGCATCATGAAGGCGGCAGGGGTTAATTAATTGTGTTGGCGGCTCCACTTTCTCTCCGCGGCCGTGGCTCTGGCCTGCACAGATCCGATCAGTATTCGTGTGTGGTTGTGAGTAAACTGCGAGGGAGCCGCGACGGTGACCCTCTGGGTGCGAGAGGATCCCAGCGACCGTCACTCCGGTCCCGCCAGAGGCTGCCTGTAATTAACAGCCGCACACTTGGGAGCGTGAGTGTGCATTTATCTACTGGACTGACTGAAGAGAGGCAAGAGATGCTTAAATATGCAGGAGAGATAACATTTTATTCAATAATAAAAAAAAGACTGTTGAGTTTTGGGAATGTATTGGAACTATTGATATATAGAAGGGGACAACACTCTAAAATTAAGTGTATTCTTTGAGTTGTACTGTTATACCAATATATTACTGGTGACCAATAAATGAGCAAAGTTCAGAATGAATAATTGTCATGATTATAATTGAATAAATAATTAAAAAAACCTTTTGTATGAACATTTTAATAATTAAAATCTTTAAGTCAATATTTTCTGGTCAAGCAGGACAGTGTAACTCCTCATGTTGTCAGCAGTCAAAATGATAAGAAAGAGTAACATTTTATTTTCTTTAAGTTAAAAATCAAACTTTTTGTCAGTATAAATTGATAGTTATTATTCTTTTTGGGAGTTATAATTCTTATACCAAAATGAAGAACACGGTAAGTCATAGAAATCTAAATAAAACTTATCCAACCAAATGATGTTGGGAGAAGTTCATGCAGAAAGCCTGACTAAAAAAAAGAACTTTTTTTTTTTAATCAGGCAGTAGCATACCCAGACAATTTTCCTATATATATATATATATATATATATCATGCCCACTGTAAAGTATGGTGGAGGATGTGTGATACTGTGGGCCTGCCACTGTTCCAAACCTTTTAAGAGCCTGATAAAGGCTAATAACCTTGAAGGGTTATCACAGCCAAACTAAATAAAAAATATTGTTTTAAGGCGTTTCACACTCTTTACCGAAATACCTTTTTAATATATATGGAAGGACCTGTAAGTTCACCACTGCTTATATAAAGGATGTTCAGCTAAGAGTAAGTAGCTGCTAACTTTTTCATCTCCTCATCTCTAAATTGTCCTTTCCTTCATACGAAAGTAAAAAAAAAAAAAGAAGACCTACGGATTACTTGCTGTGTTTCTCTTAATCAAGGAAAATGAAAAGAAAGCTCTGAGACTGCTGGAGCCATATTTTGACCCTGAGCAGAGAGACGGTTCTCATGCTCTCTCCATCTCTGACAGGGAAGCAGGTGTTAGATGAAACAGAGAAAATGAGCTCAGCGGAAAGGCCCATTAGCCGCCAGCGGTGGGGGCTCGATTGAACAAATAGAAACACTGCTGTTTTCTCTGTTTCTTGTTGTTTTTTTCGTTCTTTCTTTCTTTATGGCTGACTGAAAGCATTCCTATTAACGGATAATTGGGATCATGCGAACGTGCGCACACGCACACAGGTGTGTTGAGAAATTACCCTGGCTCACTTGCGCCACTCGTGCGATTAGAGTAGTGCGGTCTGAAGTGGTATTTTTCCATTTAGGCTGGGGGGGGGGGGGGGGGGCGGTGGGGACATGACACTATTTCCCCTGTTTTGCAGCACATCAGCGTACCTTTGTCTGCTGCCAACCCCATCATGGTGCGTCTCTCCTGTTGGCTTCAATTTACTCGTTTCACCTGCAAAAATCATAACAAACTCCACCTGCAGGTTACTGCGAGTGACTTTTATGCTGACCCTCTTTTACTCTGTATTTGTAGCTGCAGTTACTGGGCCGTGCTGTGAGCCATCCCTCCCCTCTTCCTCTTCCTCCTTCATCTGCTGACTTACTGTCACTGTCCCGCTCACCTTCTGGCGCTTAAATCCTCAGTGCAAACCCCCTCCTCACCTAACTCCCACAAATTTATTAATATGATTTACATAAAGTTAAGGTTCCCCTCCCCTCGCCCCAGCAGCCAAGGAGGCTGCTCTAAAATAAGCTGTGTTGGTGACAGAGCCAATGTGTTATGCGTGTCACAGGCCTGGAGGGCTCTGAAGGGGTAAGGGGAGCGGGGGGTGGCGGGTTGTGAACGTCGAGAAGGATCCCCCGGGGCTTTCTGGCCTGGAAATGACATGGTGTGAGGGAAGAGCCACCACATCCTCAAATCAGTCATCTCCGCTGCAGGGAGGAGAGGTAGGATGGAAGGACAAAGCGTGCGTCGGCCCACCTCCTGGCGCACAACGATACCCGCCATGGGAAATCTAGGCGAGCGCTCACACACTCAAACACACACCACGCTCGCTGGTGGTGAATAATATTTTATTTGAGTTTTAAATATTGCTTTGGAGGGGGATTAATGCAGGGGAATGATGCACGCAAATTGTGGCTCTAGGACATCAGGGGCACGCAGAGGTGCCCGGCACAGAAGTGGATTTTTTTTTTTTTTTTTTTAACAGTGCATATATATAACCAAAGGGTCAGCGCTTAACTTGATTAATAAAAAAAAATCCTATAAAGTATTATTAAAGTATAAGAGGACCTTGTAACAGTCAAATGTCACAATGTTAAAGAGATATCTTAGATTTATTTTGTACCAAACGAGAGTAAATCCTGAGATTGGTAGCAAGCTAACAGGTAGCTTAGCTGATTTTAGAAATTGAAAGCATCTCAAACTGGAAATGTTTTCCTCCATGGTACTTCTGGATTTTATATCAGGTTGGTTTTTTTTATGTAGCTGCACTTAAAATGGTACATTCCTGATTGCTGCCATGTCTAGCAGGTGCTTCAAAAATGTTCCAGAAATCTGTGTGTCTGACGTCTGTTGGCGTTTATTCACTTTTCTACAAACATCTGCGTCTGGTTACAAAAGTATAAAAGTAGCTTCAACTACACTGAAAATCTTTGTTGTGACAGCAGTTTAGGTTGACAGGCCTACAAAAAAAGAATGATTTGAGAACACCGGGACTAGGTAACCGTTGGCCCCTAAATGACATGACAATTAGCATGTCATTTGAAACTTATTGTTAGTAAATTACAGATGCCACAGTTGGTCTGGAGTACACTTGATCATATCAAATACTGGAACCTTTTTGGAGGGTGTGCGTTCAGGAAAAAGTACAACACCAGCAGTCAAACATGGTGGTGGCCGTGTCATGTCAACTTTATACAGTAAGACGGTGATCGTCAAGCACATCAGCAATTCTACCTCTATGAAGTGGCCTAGTCGATGTTTGATGTGAGACAACCTTACATGGGCTGGTGCTGTTCAAACGCC
The DNA here is from genome assembly GCF_003331165.1 of Xiphophorus hellerii. Taxonomy (NCBI): domain Eukaryota; kingdom Metazoa; phylum Chordata; class Actinopteri; order Cyprinodontiformes; family Poeciliidae; genus Xiphophorus; species Xiphophorus hellerii. The sequence continues at coordinate 27,680,200 of NC_045691.1, forward strand.
CTCCAACGTGGCTGTGTTAAAGCAGCTGTGCCCAAAGAAGTGTGGGCCAAAATCATCGCCAGTGAGTTGTATTAAGTGACGCTTCACTGCAGTTGTTGTGGACGGATCAGGAAGAGTTGAGCAGCATTTACTCCCTTATCAATGGAATCAGGGGTTAAAACTTGCCTTTTTAATTTACTCTATCTTTGCCAGAGATTGAAATTTGTTCAATGATCTGAAAGCTGCTAGTGTGACCAAAAAAAGTAAAAAAGAAAAACACAGATCAGAAATCTGTAAGGGGGCAATGATAATTCAGAACATTCTTTATAGACTGCTCTGACTTGGATTGAATTATTCCACACTGATTACAATTTTTTTTTACAGAGCAGTCAGTGATGGGTGATTTTATTTATTTTTGTATGCTTCTTAGCTTTCTCCAAATCAATCCCATCTCAACTCGGTGTCATACTTTGATGAGCTGGATGTAATATGAGACACCTAGTTATTGGCGTCTTTCTAACTGGATTAGATAAGAGTGTAAAGGTGAGACAAATCAAAGGGATTTCTCTCCGCATGACATCTCAAATGAATTTCTGTCTTCCAGAAGGAGACTGGTCTCGCACGACTCGAACTTTACTCCGGCTGAACCCATCACACAGCCACGCCACGACTGGAGCGAAATGGCGACCCGACGATCACACATCTGTGCCAGATGGGCTGAAAATAGCAGGGTGTGGTGGCGTTTTCTCATCGCAAGGTCAATATCTGCCCCATGACGACCGAGTGATCTCAAAGCGGCTTTCTGATGAGATGATTGTTGAGAAATACCCTGAGATTTGGGGCCTATTTTGCACATGGGAGATACAACCCAGACCAGAGGTGTAGAAGAAAAAGGAAAATAGCTCTCCCGTAGAGGGGGTGGCCCAGCATGCCAAAGGTTCTGAACACAACTAAAAACTAGGACGTGTGAAGCCAAAGCCAAAGGCCTCGTTTCCCCTCTAAAGGAAGACTAAAGTACAACTGTGAGAGGTAAACTCGGCGTGGCCTGTGTTGGGAGCTGCAAAATTACCCCCCACCTTGTGTTTTCTCGGTGCAAAAAAAAAAAAAAAAAAAAAGCAAAATGTCAACACCATATTTTCTGGGCAGAATCTTCAAGAGGACTGTGACTCGGAGGGAGACGAAGAGATACACAGAGAGAATTCACCAAAACGTTTTTTTTTTTCTTTCTCTCTTCTTTTTTTCCCCTCGCACCCCCGATGCTCCGTCTTAATTACCGCAGTGCAAGGCGTGCAAATCCGATTGGGCCGTTTATGCCCGGAAACTCATCACCACAGTGCGATATTAATTACTCCGGTAGGATTCACGCTATATTTGATATGCACAATGCGTTGCGGCCATTACCAGCCTTGTGTTGCAGCCTGAGCCCTGCGTGTCAGCGGTAATCAAGTCCAAACGTTGACACCAACACACCGGACCGGTCGATGAAAGAATGCGGCCGCTTTCCTTTTGATAGAGGAATTTGAATCCCTGCCCCCCCCCCATTTGAGTTTGTGTGCGCGCGCGCGTCTTAATCTGAGTCGATATCCTCTTAATATCTCTCACGCGCGACTCCATTATGAGGCTGCTCATTGGGTTTCCCTGATTTTTAACACGCCTTTTATGTCCCATTGTTCCCCCCCCAAAACTATTAGATTAAGTGTAGTCAAATGCAATTACAGCACACAGCTGTTCCCCCGTGAGCCTGTACGCCGCGTTCGAGGCCGGGAGATGTGTACGCCACACTGCGATTATCATATAATGCTCCCGGTACTCCAACAGCATGATGCGCGGAGTAAGATGAATGGGGAGGAAAGTGGGAGTGAGAGAACCGAATGAGAAACTAAAAGGAGAAAATGAAGCTGGGATGACTGACAAGAGGAGAGAGAGAGAAGCCAGCTTGGCTCTGACTCCATCAGTGGAGCAACACTGACCTCTGCTGGCAGAGATTTCCCTCCTGAGTTTGCAATTTTAGGTCGCCAGCAACAGTTTTAAAATTGCTTTCTTTAAGTCATCAACTTTATGAGCAACCAGGACCATAGATCAAACACACTGAGGAGCAGAGGGTGTGGAGTTGTGCCAATTACTGGTTCAGGTTCTACATTGCTCTTATAAAAATGTAATCCATCACCCGCTCCAATGTGGGCCACACACAATGCAGAAAACAGTTTAGCACAAAGACACAGGGAAAAAGGTGACGGCCCTGTTAATGATGCAGCCACACTTTTAGTGAGCTTGGAAATTAGATGCACAGATAAGGAAATCGCACCCATTTAAACCGGTCTATTCATTTTCTGTCTCTCAACACACACCCTCCGATGTCTGGTAAGTGTGTTAGATGGTGGCCATCACTGAGACTGCGGCTCCGTTTTCCAGGAGTGTTCAGGAGAAAAAGAAATATTGGCATGGAGTTTATAGTATTTAAAAAGTGAGAGTACATTGCAAAAGTATGCATGTCTCTTTTCAGCGTGTCAGCATTTTATGGAACAGGGATCTGAAACATGGAGCCTCAGAGCCGCATGTCACTTTTTGGCCCCTTCACTGTGACTCAAAATGTTGTTTGATTATAAAGTGGTTTCAGGAGTTCTTCTGTATGTATTATACAACATCTGCATAAAATACTGACAATGGTGCAAGGCTTTTAAAAGTTGTTTTTTTTAATAGCTGGAAATTATGAACTATCCCATCTATATTTCTAGGTGGACTAACTATCTTTAGTTAATGCATTTATGGAGAAGACTCACTCAGCTGGCCCCAGTACAGTGAACCCTGGTTTTTCGCGGGGGTTGCGTTCCGAAGAGAACCCGTGATAGGCGAAATCCGTGAAGTAGTTACCTTTATTTTTTTACAATTATTATACAGCATAATTAAATACTTTACATTGAACCAAAGAACAAAACCTGTTTTCAGGCCCAAGCATTTTTTAAACAAATAGAAGGCTTTGTTACAAATAACTACAGTAAAATAATCATCGATACGAAGTACAGTGGGAGAAATTATGACTCTCGTATTTCACTGTTCCTCTGACTGTGACGCTGCGGCCCGACTCCGCTCTCTAGTGGCTTTCTCTCCTGAAGCCTGTGGTGCAGGTGTGTTTTTTCGAGAGAAGAACATAGTTATCGGTAGTTGTTGTTGCTCTTTTTTCTTCTGGGCAAAAATATTTGCCAAAATTTGCTAAGCTGTATATTTAAATACCGTAACGTTATTGGCACACAGGTAGAGAAGAAGCGCGGAGACTGTTGAGCCAATCAGGATGCAGAACACAATGCACTGTGAAAAAAAACTGCACAAAAAACTCTGCGAAGCAGCGAGGAGGTGAAAGGTGAACCGCGTTATAGCGAGGGTTCACTGTATACAAAATAAAGAGGTTTTTTTTTTTACCTTTGTAAAAGTTAGCTAATCAGTTTTGTTGTGCAATTTAAAAATAGAAATATATCTTAGTTTGACTTTCAAAATAAAACATTGAATTTGGTTCATATTTTCTTTTGCAGCAACAGAGGTCAAAGTGGTGCTTTGGTCGCTGACCTCTGCAATAGCACCACGGTTTGCAACCTCTACAGCTAAAAGTCCTTCGTGATCTTTAAGATACTTCTCTCTCAACCTTATACATGTTGCCCATTATTTTCACAAAATATCTCAAGAGCGACTGGAGTTCATCGTTCTCTTAGTCTTGCAGCAGATTCTTAGCTAGAATTACTTCTGGACTTTGACACGTACTTTAATCTGTTACTCTGGCTGTGTGTGTACTTGTTCTGCTAGAAGGTGAACTTTCCTCCTCAGTTCTATGAGCCTTATAGATTCTCAAATGTCTTCTTTCTGGATTGTCCTGCATTTGGCTCCACCCGTCTTACCTCTAACTCCAATCAGCGTCTCTGTTCCTGCTGAAGATAAGCCTCCCCACACCATGATGTTGCCGTCACCGTGTGTTACCGTTTAGGGCAGAGTGGGATGTAGTCTTCTGTAATACAGTAGAGAACAGAGGACATCCTTTTAGGTGTTTGATGTGTGTTTATGCTCTTTGGTAAACTGCAAACTGAACATCTCATGGTTTTGCTTCAACAAGAGATTTTTCTACCTGAGCTGTAGATCTGTGGAGCTCCTCAAGAGCTAGAAAGCTCTTCCTTGTCCATTCAGAAGGATGTCCACATCTCGACCCGCAGTTTTTCCGTGCTATTTCCATGATGAATTGAACAGCTATCAATCACGTGGGTCGGTCATCCACATAAAATCCCACTAGAAGCATTACTAAACTCATGTTTGTGGTGGTAATGTCACGATGTGAAGGATATGATCATCTTTGCAAGGACATGTGTACCTGCTGGGTAACACCTGTGGCTAGCTGTGGTGCCATGCCCATCAAAACAATTGCAGCAAGAGCCAAATAGAGCAGGGGCGTTTGATGTGACGACCCAAAGCTAACCTTGAGCTTACCTCCCAGACAAACGAGGGATCGTGACGAATCCACCCAAATTTGCACGCCATCGAATCTCTCACTTAGTTTAATGGGTTTGATCAGCTGCACAGAAATTACACAAAAGATCCAACGCGGAGCTTTTAGATACCATTTGAACGTCATACAGCCCTCCTCCCCCTCTGTTAATGGCGCGCTGGCATGTACGTGTAGCAGTGTGACCATTGACGGGGTTGGCTGGAGTAACCGGCCTTGGCGCCCCACGCCTCCAGTTAAGTGATACATCCAACTGGCATGGTGGTGCACACACAGTCAGGCCTGAACAGATGCCACTCATTTCGGCTAGCCAAAGTAGCCCAGAAACGAGCTGGCGAAGCACCTAAAACAGCAATTTGGTAATGAGAGAAATGGTCTGCTGGATGACGGACGGACGGTGCGGCGTGGAGCCTCGCCCCGGTGGCCATCTTTTTGGCTCTGTTGCTTTCACTTTGTCCTTTCGACGTACCTCTCGCTCGGTTCCTTCATCCCTTTTTCTTTGCCGCCTCCTTCCTGCTGATTTCTTCTGTTCCCGTTGTGACCATATTGACTTTCTGTTTCTCATTCTCAATTTCGCAGACAAAAAAATCTCCTCATAAATTCTGTATTTTCCCCCATTGTGACGCGCTCCCACTGAGCAGATCTGATGTGTTTTCATGTCTGTACATGCCTACATAAATATGCGTGTGTGTGTGTGCGTAGCTGATGCACCCTGTGACATATTGCGGTAATGAAAAGTTCCACCGCAGAGACGGCTGTGGCCCACTAATTAAACACCTCCCATGCGACCTTATTGCAGGCGCCAGTTTTCATAGAGTCTAACCGCATTTTCTGGGCTCCAAACTGCCTCCGCTTATTTTAAATAAAATGAAACACTGGGGCAGTGGGAGGCAAGTGTTGGAAGGTGATGACCTAAAAACTTTAAAAAATAATCTTGAGCAGAAAATAGACATTGACTGAAATAACAGATACATGCATTCTGATAATTTTACTGTTTTTATTGATTGATATGGAAGCAGCTTAGCGGAGTCATTTAAGCTAACATTAGCATTTTAGCTCATTTGTATGTTAATGTAAGTTTGACGTGCAGGAAAAAGTAAATCAATGTGTACCAACGTAGTAGTGATAGCCCACACACTGGAGACTTTATTTTAGCCAACCTTTGTTTTTTTTTGGCTAATTCTACCTTTCACCGTTTCCATGCTGTAAGCAGTATGTTACTGAAGGTCAACATTCTAGTGATAGCCCTCATGCTAATGATAGCATCTAAGCTACAATTAGCAATTTAACTAAATCAGAGCTAAACTGTTTAGCTGTATTTCTCTTCTACATGAAGCCACTCAAGGACCTGGATCGGTGTATTTTGATGGATTTTGTGCTTATGCTCTGTCCTCTTGAATTAAATAGATGAACAGTTTAGCTTTAAGTTTTGATGCTATGTTAAACACTTTGGATTATTGAATCCAGGAGCATCCATCTTTTTTTGGTACACCCTTGTCCCTAGTGGGAGGGGTGCTGGTGCCTATCTCCAGCTAATATTTCAGGCAAGAGGCGGAATACACCCTGGATACAGATGCAGACAGGACAGACAGTCATGCACACACACACCTAGGGATCTAACAGACTGTGGGAGGAAGCCGGAGTACCCAGAGAGAACCCACCATGCACAGGGAGAACATGCAAACTTCGTGCAGAAAGACCCCAGCCGGGAATCGAACCCAGGACAGTCTTGCTGCAAGACAACAGCTCTACCAACTGTGCCGCTGTGCAGCCTGAATCCAGGAGCAGTATTTTTTATTTGTTATTTTATTTTTTGTCACATTACAACAAGACACAGTTCAACATATTCATTTTCGGATTTTACACGATAGGCCAACAAAGCAGTAGTGTATGATTGTAAAGTGGAAGGAAAATACATAAAAATTTGAAAAGTGTAGGATGTGTTTTATTACAGCTACATTTAATTTTGTAGTTTTTATGTCATCTTCAGTGTGCATCTTGGAGTACGTTTCCAGCAACTTAACACATCTGAAGACTGCGGGTTATCAGAGTAAATGAGGGTCTATACCAAAGACACAATAGCACTGTTACTGATTTAGTACCCATATGTTCAACACGTCTTTACACATCAATTACCGTGCACAGAGGGCATCAAGGTTTTCAGTGGCACCTTCATGTGTTTGAAATATTGATTTGTTGTTTGATTTACAAGTGACAAGACTCTCCAACTGGCCTCCCTTTTGCCAACCTTCACTCTGAGTTTTGTCACACATTCAGCAAGATTCAGTTCATAACTCTGAAGCTCATTAAGCAGGTTTTATCGCCTGCTTTGTAACACCAGCTAAAAATCATAAAACGAGTTGGAGTCCCGGCAGAACCGTGCGTCTCGCTGCAATCGCCCGGAACGCCGCAAAAGAACTAAAAATGAAAACACCACTTGTGCAACAACAAGCCCTATTTTCAGCATGTTCGGAGAGTCGCAGTCCCAGCTGTGAGGGCGCTGTCAAACCGTCACCGAGGCGGCTTTGTGTTGACGTGGGAGTCTGTTCGGGTCGGAGCCCCCAGAATGAAGGTGTCCTCCGATTTAGTCCGTTGTGAGGCAGGGGTCAGTGCAGCAGATGACTCAGCACCTGTCACCGGCTGAGTGCCGCTCATCACTTACGGACTCCATATGCTGCCCATTAAAAGTCACACGTGAATCCACACACTTGGTGACCCCGCTTGCACATCTGCTGTTGAAGAATTAAACACAAGCGGCGATGAAGAAGGGATGCTACCGATCACGCTGCCTCATGCTGAAAATGAGTTTCTGTTTGCTGAAAGTGAGCTGGTCGACATGTCCAGCATGGCATTGAAGTCGTAAGTTGCACAGTGAAAATTGTTGGGTTTACTTTCAATTTTATTCTATATAGTCTTAAGCAATGAAAAAGTATTAATAGGTGTTCACAGACATTGTTTCTGTGATTATTCCTTAAATGATAATCCCTGCTCTAATTCAGCTACTCATTTCAGCTAAAAACAAACCACTATTCTTATGCAAGTGACATATTGCTGAAGCTAATTAACTCAGTGATTTCTATTGTGTTTACATAAGAACATGACTACATTGTTGTACAAACAAAGGCTTCAGCAGTGCTGTGTCATGTTACAATCACAGTTTTAGGAATAGAACAAGTTGTGCATAAGTGCAAGAGCAATCGTACGTGGATTTCCAATTTTTTATGCAGATCTGTGGGATGAATTTACCTTAAATTGTGGACTTTTGCTCTTTAATCAACAACTTTCTGGAGTCCCCTGAGTGGTCAACTAAATCCACCTGCATTTAATTTAATGTTACAAAAAAAAACTACAAAGATGTGGAGCGTTCAGAGGTTTGTTGGAGAACATTAGTGAACAGACAGCATCATGAAGCAGGTATGTCGCAGCCTGGTAAAAACCTGTCCCTTCTTCTTTGCTTTGATTCGTACAGAGTTTCTGGACCCTCGACTATTGTGAAACAACTACTTGCTGGAGGCGTTGGACTCTGTTGAAGATTTAAATTTTACCCAATCGCTGACGTATATGTAATGTGCCAGTTCGACACTATGAAACTTAGCAGAAATGGCCTTTGCTGTAAATTACCACCCTCCTACACTAAGAGAGAAGTGCCGATGGCTGTTAATGTTAATTAAATGTTTGGAAGCGTGACCAACACGGACTGAACGGCTTCGTTCGCTTCCTCCACTGCTATTGTCAAACTACAGCAAGACTACAATTGCAAAAAATCGACGTCACCGTTCACAACTTCTTGTTGTTTTTGCTGGAAAGCAGCAGCCAGGCTAGGTCAGGAGTAAAAATATGGAGAAGTTTAAAGTAGGGCTAACTTATAAAAGTAGTTCCCAAGCTTGAACATTTCACAATACTCTATTAAACTGCCGTAAATACAAATGGTCCGACACAAACGCAAACCTATCAAGACATTGCCGTCCACCTAAACTTCAAGAAGTGAAGAGGCTCGTGTTGTTTGAAAGGAGCTGCAAACATCCAAAGCTCAGGTGAGAGAAACTGTCTACAAGACAAGTAGTAGGAGGGAACTGCGTTCGGCTTTTATGGATGAGTGGCAAGAAGAAAGTCATTGTTGAAAGAAAGTCATAAGAATTAAGCCAGATAATTGCTTTAGTAAAAGCAAAAACAAGATGATGAAACCTGCACAGAGGCAGTTTAACCTGAATTAGACTCTCGCTGGATGGCGACCAGCTTACAGCCTTAGAGGGAGAACAGAGAAACCAAATGAAGGAGCTTAAAAGTGAAAGAGAACTACACTTTGCACCACTATAAGTCAACGTTCTAAGGGTGTGAATGCAAATATGTCTGGATTTGTTCCTGTGTGAGCCTAATGTGACTGTGGGGGTGGGCGTGTGTGTGTGTGTGTGTGTGCGCACGTGGTTATAAGTTCAGGAAAAGCCTGAGAGCACACTTGACTGGCTGTGTAAAATGAAATGCAGAGGGCATTCTCTTCAAACGGATGGTATTCAAAGAGCAGGGAGTTTCAAAAGGAGACAGCACTGAGGGCACTCCGGTTTGAACTGTGTTTGCGCAAAGGCTCCTGCTCTTTTTCAAAAACAAAAAGAAATTCCTGAAGTGCACTCTCAGGGTTTTCTTGGAGGGGGGAGGGGAATATTAGGAGACATAAAGAGAAAGGTGGTGGAGTCAGACAGACAGCCAGAGATGAGGTTTACCAAACCGACCGGGGGAATATGTGCGAGCGGGGAGGGAGCCGTGGACCGCAAGGTAAGAGAAAGGAGAGGAAGAAAGTGAGAAAGCGGGGGACACATGGAAGCAGAACACTGGCCCGGGGCACTGGTACGTGCTGTGCCTCTTCAGGAGACTCAGAGAGGAGGAGGAAAAGAAAAAAAAATTGAGAAAGAACAGAAACCCACTTTCCATGCGGCCCCTAGAGGAGCGCACGCAGTGGCGCCCTACATGGCTGCACCAATCTGACCTCGGCGCTGCAGGACTGATGCTTACTGAATTACCCCGTCGACGGCCCGGTGCCCCGTCATGCCGGCTCCCTCACACACTCATAATAAACACACTCCATCACCTGTTCGTCCGAAGCACGCCGCCCAAAGAGAGCATATTAATTATAGATGTACGTTAAATTACTTTCATTACCTCCCCTACTCAGTGGTCAGGACAAAGACACGGATGATGGATGGAAGGGGTTGTTATGTCTCCCTGTGCAGTGAAAGTCCCCTTTTTTTTTTTACTTTGTCTAACCCTTTTTCTCTCCATTCTGGTATTTCATTTGCATCAGTTCCTTTGCTCACATGGCGTTCGTCTTTCTTGTCAGACTGGAACCAGACAGACAGTCATGTCTAATCTTTGAATGAAAAATCTGTCCTCGGCAAACATGGAATTAAGGGCAGCGCACAGCGTAATACAAGTACAATGCATGAACTACACACAGAGTGAAGCAGATAAGAGCAGTAAGACCCATGTTTAGCTAAAAACCTGCTCTAAAAAAAACATCTTTTGCTACTTGGTAATCCATGAACAGTGTCTAGACAACAAATGGAAACAGTTAAAGCGTTGTATAGCACTGCTTCTAAAGATTAATCATCTGCTGTCTTGAAATGAGGCTTTGCTGGACACTGGACGTGAAGTGGGAGCTCCACCATGCAAGGCTTCAAAGGTTAGGGGTCATCTTGTACTTCAAAATGTACTGATGACCAATGAAGGGAGAGTAAAAGATGTGAAACCATGTGTGGTCTGAGCATAAATGCGGTCACGCTGTTTTCCTATTTCTGTTTCAGTTTTTTCTTTACTTTGTCTTTGAGGGAGTCGTGGCTTTGAGGGGGAGGGGAATGAATTGGATCCATTTTTGGAATAACTCTGTCTTGTGTTTAAAATTTGGAATAAACACTTTCTGGATCAACAGTATAACAATAATATGCAAAGACGATAGCATTGCCGTTAGGGAGGCTATTGTAAATTAGTTGCATTTTGGTAACCAAACAAGTCATAAGAATGTACGGTCATAAAAAAGTTAAAAATATATATATATCTTATCCGTCTCAAGTCATCCCACGACGTACACCCAGGACTTTCCATTTCTTGTTTCTTAGAAAGCTCTTCATGGGTTTGCTGGTCTGTTTGGGGTCATTGTCACGTTGTAGAGTTTAGTTCTGTTAACACTTTAAGTCTTTCCAGACGGTCTCATATTTCCCTCCTCCATCCTCTGACACATAGTTGAAGTCAAGGTGGATTCATTGATGATAAACTAGCCAGGTCCTGCTGCAGCAAAGCCACACTCTGTACTTCACAGTGGGCGTAAAGTTTGATTCCTTAACAATTAGTTTATGGCAAACATGTCCTCTGTTCTGATGTCCACACAATGTAATTTGAGACTCATCTGTCCAAACATTATCACAGGCTTGCACTTTCGGCCTGCTGCAGGTTCCATCAGGGGTGTGGAGGCTTCTTTTAGCATCCTGTGGTTCTGCTTTTAGGGTAAACTTGCTTTCATGGCCTGGCCTGGGACTCTTGGCAGATGTTTTGAAAGCTCTTTACCTTAATTATTTTCCATAGAGATTTCAAATTCTTGTAAAGACCTCCTTTAATTCCTTTACCAGACTTACCATGGTGCTCACGTTAACAGTCAGCAGCACGCTAAACAATGATGTTCTCATTACGCTCATCTGATGTTACAAGCATGTCTGTTATTTCAGCCATTTTGAGTAAGAATAAAGATTGAGGTTTCCTCAACAGAGATTGAAAATTCGTTAACATTTTTTACAGAAGATTTTTAAAAAGGTATTTTTTGTGGTTTGTTTACAATGTTTGATTTTCACTGTAGTGGTATTTGACGTTGAACGTCCAAATGTCCAAATACGTTGGAAAGACACGAGGGGTTACACTGTTTTCACACGACTGTAACGGCACGTGACACAATAAATGGCGCTTTGCAAAGATCTTCTTTGCAAGCCAATTATGACACCAGATCAAACAAGGTGCTGATCGGCAACATTATCTCAGGATGAACATTCACTGAACAAATGACCGAGTCCCACCACGTCTCCCTTTCTAAACTCTGTTGGCTGCTCAATGACTACAGAAATACTTTCTGGGTGCATGCAGACGTCTCCCTGCTTTTACTGTCCTCTGTTTGCCTGATGTCACTCCTGCAAGGAAAGCGTTGCGTTTGGCAAAGTAAGGGTTGCAACTCTGCAGCTCTATCTAATCTCTGCCGCTCTGAAACGTCCCCTTCAATTTCTTCTGCTGATAGATGCCGGTGCTCTATGAGCCCTCTGGGACCGCATTCTTTCCTCTTTTACTTGTCTCCAGCTCTTCGCTTGCGTAAGACCACTTCAGATTCATCAGGTCAGACCCCCCACCCAGCCTCCGCCACCACTACCTCCTGTTGTAAACAGCAGAGCTCAGATTCACACAGACCTAAAGGTCAGGGGAAGGGGCTGATAATCAACATCCAGACGCCGGTCTCTGCTCTCTCTGCTACTTTAGGCGGCGTGTTGTGAGAGCTTGTGAGAGGTTGGCAGGCGGGATGCTTTTATGAAGAGTGATAACCAATTGCGGACACCTTCTCCCAGTGTAGGAACTTCTTCAAACGGGAGACGACAGTAAACTGAGACCTGTCGGTCATGGTTAGTAAATGTTGTTACATTTTAATTCCAGTCCTCGTCAAGAGGCGAGGTAGAGACTCCCTCTCTCCTCGAGAGATGCACGCTTTGATTCAGCCACTGATCTCACTCGGCCGTGCTTTTGTCATTTTTGGAGGTAAATCAAATCTTGCAATGGCGTCCGCTAAAGGGCTTGTTCATAGTTTGTCACTTTACAACCACAAACTTCAACGTAGTTTACTAGGATTGAATGCGACAGACCTCAGTCTCACGTCTTTGCCTCCAACAGGTTTCTTCCAGGATTTATCAATATTTTGCTCATTAGCTATTGGAGAAAAAAAAGACCTACCACACAGAATCATGCTGCCATCATCATAATAATTCAAGGTGTGTTCAGGGTCATGTGTGATGTTACGTTTCTACCAAACAGTGGTTTGCAGGTAGTCTACATATTTGAATTTTGGTCTCATGTGACCAGGTTTTTTTTTATTATCATATATTGTAGACTGATTGATTGATTGAACAGACTTATGGACAAATAAGAACAAATACATATTAATAGAGCTGGGTGTTTTAGCAAAAATTAAACACTGCTCAAAAAAATAAAGGGAACACTTAAACAGGTGTTTAACACTTAAAGTGTTCCCTTTATTTTTTTGAGCAGTATATATTTGTTTTCATTGAACAACTTAGATAATTATCTCAGTAAGGTTTTAAACTGCCAATCCAGTGTCTACTTATTGAAAATCTGTACGAACAGAAAGAAATTAAAACATTAACACCTAATGAAATGTATCTCAAAAAACATTATAACAACTAAACATAATTCCCTCAAGCATTCATTTTGGAACATTACGGACTTCAAAATATGAAACATTTTATTTTGTCATCTAACAATATGTTCAGCGCTGTAAAATGCAAAACTTGCAAATCTAGTTTACGCAACTCTTTAAAATCTCTTGTTACAAAAACGTGTAGAAAATGGTGGCGGTATGGAAGTCGGCATCGTTCGGCTACTGTAGCGTCCTCTGATTGGCTACTGTCTATTCCCATTAAGAGACTTCTAGTGCCTGTTATTCTAGAGATACATGACATGTCATCACAAAATTATGGGGGCTGAATTCATATGCAAGCCACACTTTCCAAATGTCTATTTATACAACTTTGTGTTGGTCTTTCACATTGCAACATAGAGCCCACTGCACTGAACCCCATTGAAAACCTCCTGGTTATTCCACCAAATATTGATTTCTGAACTCTTCCTGAGTTAAAACATTATTGTTGTTGTTTCTAAATGAACATGAACTTGTTTTTCTTTGCATTACTTGAGGTCTGAAAGCGCTGCATCTTTTTCATTATTTTGTCCATTTCTCATTTCATGCAAATAAATACTAAATTTCTCCTGGGAATTTCAGAAACATTTTGTCAGTAGTACAAAAAATAAAAGAACAATGTCCCTTTTACTCAAACATAAGTGTGAAATCAGATAAACTGATCATTTTAAGTAGTCTCTTAATTTTTTACAGAGATGTACTTTACCTCAGCATTCTACGGTTTGCTTACAAATGGAAGGTTTTGTCCTTTCCTCCTGAGAAGTAATCTAGGATGGGAATTTCCTGCGACTTGTGGCCATCAGAGCCGACCTTCACACCTCTGCAGCAGCACTGACATTTCTACACAGCCGAGCGCCGCAACAGGCAACCTTACGGTTTGTTATTCACAACGGCTGATGTTTCTGTTGCTCTACATTCTTTGACCCGATCTTCTTCCCGGCCCTCTAGACAGACACAAGTTGTTTTTTTGTTTTTTTTATCTCTAAGCAGGGAGGACAACAGTCACAGAGCAAACCCTGCGCCGGCAGAGGAGGAGGGTCAGCGCGCCAGAGGGGGGAAACAGGAGGTGAGATGGAATATAATAATGACAAACAGACCCCTCGCCACGGCGTCCGCAGCTTTGTCTCAGGGGGACCTTTCCACCTTGTCATGTCCAAAGACCTTGTGCGGTACTCGACAAAAGGACAGAAAATAGACAAAAAAAAAACCAAACAAAAAAAAACCGTTGTATATGTTTGCCACTGCTGCCGGTCTAATTTATTGGCCCAATGATTTGCTGATGTGTATGAAGCCGCATGCAGCTCCGAGCGCTCGCCTGGAAAGTGGGGGGCCTCGCTTCATTAGGCGCTCACACCCTTAAGCTGCTGACATTTCCAAACTTGTTCCCCAGCCTTCTAATTGTCATGAAAAATTGGACGGAGTCGCCCAACGCCGAGAAGCTCGGGCGCTGGGTCTCGATCCGATGGCATTTCTCACGCGTCCCGGTGTCATTTGGTGAGCCGGGCGAACGCGCGGAGCGACAGCACGCTTTCGTTCGTCCCTGATGGCGCAAGACGCGAGTAGGGGCAAAATCCCGAAGCCGCTCGTGAACGATGGGGTTTATGAAACAGAAAGGGCATCAAGAGTAGAGTTTTAAACAACTGATTTATTAGGGTTAACAGTGGACACCGTTCATACAAAAACTGGACATGTATGAAAATGTCTTTAGGAATCATTAAAACAATAGAAAAGCTGCCATCTTGACTGAAACACTGGAGCTAGAGTGCTGCAAAAAGTATTTGCACCCTTACAGATTTTCTTTTTTTTTGTTGTTTTGCCCAACTTCATTTCAGATCATTAAACCTATTTCAACAGCAGACAAAGATAACCAGAGAAAATGCAGTTTTTATTTTTCTAAAATAAAAAAGTTCACCAAACCATCACAGCCACATGAAAGGAAGTATTTACCTCCCTACTTTTCAATCACGAATTAACTGCAATTAACCACATCTGTGTGAAAGCTGAGTCTTGTTTCAATGGGTCAGACCTAGAGAATCAAGAAGTCACATAAATAGAAGCTGTCTGGCAACACGAATGATCTCACATTAAGCCGAGATGTTCTGATCTTAAAAGATTTTAAAAACCTTCTGTTGTTGCTAAATTAAAACGTGTCTGCATAGAATAATTTTTCTGCAGCAATGTAAAAGACTTTTGCCACCTGGTACAAAAGCCCAGTAGCAGTTGTTGGGTTTAGAGGGCAATTACTTTTTCCAATGAGGCCAGCGGTGCGGCTGTTCTTCTTCCCCTTTCTTTCACTTTTCAAAACAGTGAAATTATTGCTTTTATTTTATTTTTTCTTTTAATTACTTACACAGGTTTTTTTTCTCTCTCTCTGATAATCAAACTTATTTGATGATCTAAAATATTTAGGTGAGACAAAAAAAAGCAAAAACATTAAAAATCTTTTTTTTTTTCTTTACTTTTTGCAGCATTGTAGATTTAGGAATGTTTTAAATACACATTTCCCTGTCGAATAGCATAAAACACCTTCATATGTGCAAAATGTCACTGGCTAACTCGTGTTTACCATTTCCAAAGGATGCATACACTGAAACTATTCATTTTTATTGCTCTAATAAATCTTTTTAATTCTATGAGGAATTGTAAAAATAATAATAAAAAAACACACACACACAACTAATTTTGCAATACACTTAAAGATGAATGCTAAAATTTGCTAATATTTCACATAAACCTTAAAATCACACATAAAGCTTAGCTCAGCCCGCTTTGGTCCACACCTGAGATGCACCGACAGACAATGTAAAAGTAGGGGGGAAAAAATCGGACACACTGATAAACATGGAATAATGAAACACTGCGTCAGGCTGCGGATACGTGACCCGCCATGTTGGGCAGGGACTCTGTCTGGACTGGGATGTTACTCAGGTAATGCAAGACGTTGAGCTTTTAGCACAGCATGTTGACGCTGCCACCACTACTTAGTTTTTTTTTTCATAATTTACATTATTAGTTGAAATGGCACAGTACTTAAGTTAAATAAAATGATTTTATTTGGGGAATAAATTCTAATGAGTGCACAATTTAGTTAATACCTTTTCTCTTTTTTTGAGGTTCTGCAAACAAAAACCAGCTGAAGGCGTTTATCTGTTTTAAGTTGGTGTTGCCACTTAGATTGCAACACATGTAACACATTGAGTTCACATTTACTTTTTTTATATGAAATAAACAACGTTTATCCTACAGTATATGACCTAGACAAGAAAATATTAACGTGATCAAATGAATTTGAAAAGGAAGACATTCAATTCAATTCATTTTTTACAGTTCTATGAATTATGTAAATGTTTCTCCAATATTTAGGGAATTGTCTTAAAGGCCTAACAGTGTTTTTTTGAAACATATTCATTCTCACCGCCTCACATGTAACAGGACAACAAAATGTGGCTTTATATTCCAGACAGAGAAGAAAAACAACCCTTAAACTAGGAAAATAAAACCATAAAATATTGTAAAATCTGTTGACATCACACCTCCTCTATTTACTTCAAAAATCCATCATGTCCCTCAAAATACGGCTGTCGTCTTGAGGTATCTTAGCAACAGGCTCAGTCAGTGGGTGTGAACACATTCTACAGAAACAGTGAAACTGACTGGATCCTGTCGCAAAGACGGGTAAAGATCAGAAAAACATGGAGATGTGGGAAAAAAATGCAGCCTTTCAATTAATCGGTGGGTAAAATCTCAAAAAAGCAGTTTTTAATAAAATCTGCTGTTTAGAGTGCATATTTAGTTTTTCTTTTTCACAAAGGTGATATAAATTTGACTTCAGCAAATCCTCCGTAGCTCGCTGTTAGAGAACTGGCATGTTGGTGCAATGGAGATACAGAGTCTCCATGAAAGCAGGGTAAACACTATTTACTAACAGTAAAGGAACTGACTTCTCCAAAGTTTGAGATAATGCTGCTGACAATAAAGCATAAATTAAACTATACAGTATTACCAAAGGTGGGCAGAGTACCCAAAAGAGCAGCACTACAGCAAAATATACTTACTCAAGTAAAAGTAAAAAGTATCCGTCCAGTTAATGAAGAGTAAAAAAGTATTTGGTAAAAACTCTACTCAAGTTGTGTGTAACAGATTACATGATCAATCATTTAATGTTTGAAAATCATATTTTCAGACGGATCAAAATACAAAGATATGTGGATTTTTGGGGGGGTATTTTAAAGATGAAAATGACCATCATTCATATAGATAAAAAAAAAAAAAAAGGCAAAAGAAAATTTTACCAAGTCAGATTCATTGGATAAAAATACTTATGAAACTTTAACAAAAAACTGCAGGTGTGTGTGTGTCTGGTGAACTTTTCGTGAAAACATGTTTGTTTTTTTATTCAGTGGGTAGAGGATCCAGAAATTTTACTCAAGAGTAACGATACTTCACAATAAAATTACTCAAGTAAAAGTAAAAAGTGAAGCGTAGTAAAAGTACTCCTAAAATTGTTTCTTTTTTTTTTTTTTCAAAAAAAGTTACTCAAGTAAATGTAATTGAGTAAATGTAGCTAGTTACTACCCAACTGTGAGTATTCTGGTTGGGCCGTGTTCGTCTCTTTCACCTCAGAGTCCATCAGTTCCATCTGAGCCTCTCTGCTCGCCCGCTCCTGGTTCTCCACGGTGTTCTGGTTCTGCGCCGTTTCTTTTCCTCTATTCGCTTTCTCTAACCTGTTGTAGTTATAGAAGTTCATGACGAAGAGGAAGAGCCCACCAGTCGTGATCACTCCTCCGCACATGAAGAAAAGGTACTTGTAGTCATCAAAGATGTCCACCAGCAACCCTGGAGCAGAAACATGCGAATTCAAAGTCAAAACAGGAAAAGAAAGCCAGTTTGGCTAATTTGAGAGGAGCTGCTTTGGAGCTGACAGAGAGCCGCTGAACGCTTTCTGGCTCTCCTGCTTTTCTAGGAAGACAATTTGGATGACAGCAGCGAAGGCCATTCTCAGAAACATAAATACGCAGAAAGGGTCTGCAGAAAAATGACAAATGTGCTTCAGATTAGACTTAAAGCTCCAGATTTCCGGAAACCAAAGAGGCTGGGTTACCTTCGTCAAAAGGTGGAAAAGGTAGTGACGGAAAAAGATGGGAAAATCCAACACTGTCCACCATGGACAAACATGGATATTCATCCGTTTTTGTATTTCTACTTTGGAAATTCAATTGAAAGAGACCGCAAAGCAGAAACCGAGGGAAAATAATTAAATATGGAGACGTTTGCAAGAATCTTGCTTTAACATATCACACTATAGATGAGCTACTTAAAAAAGAGAATCAAGTCTTTTATATGAACTTTTTAGATAAACTAACTAACTACCTACCACATTACAGAACCCATCACATTGAAAGAGAGCGTTTTAGTTTAAGGTGAAGGGACCATTAAAAAGGTTTCTCTCATCACGTTCCAGCTTTGCAGCCGATGATGATGGGCATAATATTTGTGTATGCACCGTGAGGGGTCATTTTTCATTCTGCCTCTCAATGCATTATCTGATTGATAGCACTCATCTGGTGCCGGTGCTCAGATGACCACCACCCTCATTAAGACAGTCCTTGATTGGCTGAGCAGTAATTATGTCCATCTGGCATAGTCACCCCTTTCTCTTTTTTTAGTGCCTTTGCTGCCTAATTATGGCCCAGGTACAGGACTTTAATGACGAGAGTTTGAACTGAGCATCATTAAACACCCAACGCAAAAGGCTAATTACCCTCACTTACCTCACTTCCTCCTAATTGGCTTGACCTGAAGGTTCGGAGGAGCAGTAACAAGCAGATACGGGATACATAACGATTGTGCCCTCTGGAGGAGAACGTTACACAAGCAAGGAGGCACTTATTTGGCCCCATTAAAAGGGGCCCCTCAGAAAGGGGTCGCTCCCAGTCAAAACTTTTCACTTTAGCGAAAAGCGGAGAGAAAGTTTATCTGCCGAAAACCCTCATCTTTCCATTTTCATCAAACTGAGCATCTTCTGAATGGCCGCTTAGTTTCCTGAGGACTGATACTTTGCAAATAATAATTACGACCGAGAACGTATTTGCGTCTCTTCAACAGATTTAGCTGCTAACGCTACACCGGTGGAGTTCTAGGAGAGCACCACTGGATTTCTAACTACACTAAAACAAAACACAAAACAATCTAAGCGGAGGATAATGGAACCGCTGTAAAAATAAAAATTGCGCACAATGAACATTCTGCAACAAAGTCAAGAACTATCCTTGGTTACATCAAAAACATCTGAACGTTTGCCTTATTCTGTTACCTTACAAATGTTTTTGAATATTTTGTTAATCTCAAAGGAGAAATAAAAAAGTAAATATCTAAGCAGGATGTTAAACTTGCTGAATGTGAGGTCCAAGCGGCCGACCTTTGCGGACAAGGAGAACGATGAGACCCTTACCAAACTGGGCCTTCCATGCAAACCTAAACAATCCCAGCTCAGTAGTAATAATTCATCTCTCTCTTAGAGTAAAAACAGCATTTTAAACAATACCTAAGGTTTAAACACTTAGGTATTGCATTTTTGGAAATAGCTTGCTTCCAAACGATCACACGCCCACATAGATTTATCTGACTTTACATTATTGACTCGCTCTTTGGTCTACGATGTTGCAATATTTGGCTGCAGCGATCTGAGAGCAGACCTAGTTGTGCAATTCCGAGACAAAGAGTGAGATTTGTACACATAGCGAGATGAGCTTCAGCACGAATGCAAAGGAGCACAGACAAATCACATTGAGGGTACGTTACCTGCAGCCGGAGGTCCCAAGAGCATGGGGAAGCACTCTATGATGGTCACCAGTCCAACAGCACTGGGGAAGCGCTGGTTTCCCATCAGGTCCATGAGGCATTCAAATATCAGTGCGAAAACCATCCCAAAGCCCACTCCGAAGAACACAGCGTAGGTCACCAGCAGCGGGTAGGTCCTCATCAGGGGGCAGAGGAGGTGGAACGTGCCATTGAAGACCATGGCGAAGCTGAAGAGGGCCTGGATCCTCGGCCTGACCCACTTGCTGTTGGCTACCAGCCCCGTGAGAGGCCGAACAAACATGTCGACGAAGCCCATGATGGAGAGCAGATAGGCGGCAGAGTACTCCTCTATGCCTTGGCTGACTGCGTACGCCGACAAAAACACGATGGGCGCGTAGGCACCAAAGATGAACATCACGTTTCCAACGAGGTAAATAATAAAGCCCGGATCCTTGAAGAACGACAGATCCACAAAGGTCTTGACTTTTTTCAGACGGCTCCCTTTCGACTTTGCGTTGTTTGGCTGGTCCACTTCCTTCGGTGGCGCAGAGTGCCGAGCGACAGGTCTCATTACAGCCCCCGCAACGCAGCAGTTTAACATCATACCCCCGAGGATAAGCAGGCTTCCTCTCCAGCCAAAGTGTCCTAAGAGATACTGGTTGAGCGGGGCCAGGAAGCAGAGGAACACCGGACTGCCGGCCATGGCAAGGCCGTTGGCCAACGGTCGCTTGGCAAGGAAATATTTACTGATGATGGTGAGAGACGCGTTCAGGTTAAAGCAGAGTCCCCAGCCTGTATGCAAGAAAGAGTGTGGGGGGAAATTTTTTTTTTACATAAATAAATAAAAGAGAGTCACATTTAAAATGCTTAAGAAGGAAAAGTTGTGCTGAAGCTAAACTCTAGAGAGCCCTTTCCTAAATTAAATCAGAACTGATTGTGCTCCGTGTTCATTTAGGTTTCATCTCATTTTAGTTTTGCCGGCTAAAATCTCATTACAGAATGCTGGAATTATTTCAGAAATAATTTCTCCATTTAAGTAGAAATAAATTAGGTAGCCTGGGTAATACATTCACTCTCCTACCTTCTGCTCTGAACACATTAATTTAATAGCGCCTTAATTTAAGGAAGATGAAGAGCTACGGCTACATGGTTGCAGCGCTAGATTTTCTCCTTCCAACGTCAATTTGCTGCTCTGGTCTGAGTTCACAGGTACGTTCCTCAAACTCATTATTTTTCGTAAACCAACTTTGATGTAGTAGGGAAACAGTGTCTGGTTTTAGTTCGTAAAATTCAGTATTAATAATATTTAGTTTGTAGTATGTTTCTTAAAAATGTATTTACAGGAGCAATGTCCGTTTCCGCTATACAAAGATCTGAGAAAGAGGCAATGAAAAGGAAGCAGAAATGACTTTAGAATAAAACAGGTAAGTTTTTTTTCATTTTAAATATGTTTTTGTTTTCACATACAGAAAGAAAACAAACATGCTAATGCTAAATAAGCTAGCTTTTAGCTTGTTGCAAGTAGTTTTCAGAACAGTATAAGTTGCCTGTTTACCTTGATGCCAGCTTTAACTACACACAACATCACAAAGAAATCTTTTATACAAGACTATCAGCAGAATTTAGGCGAGTGTCTGTTTTATAGCGTCGATACAGCAGGTATACTGAGACGTCATCTAAGCCTTCACAATGATGCTTAGCTTCAATAATAATAACTGTAAGCCAAATGTAATTATTTACAGTACCCCTCTTTGTATTATTTCTTAAGGCTGTGGACTTTAAACAATGCAACGCAGAAGATATTAACTATAACAGGGAAAACAAGAATGGTGATGTTGATCTAATTGACATTAGAGTTAAATTAATATGATGATGAATTTTTGTGAAAAAATAAAAATCATATGGTTAAATATGTAGCAAGTAGGCATTGGTTGGTACCTGGTAACAAGGTATAGGAAGGTTTTGAAGAGTTACGGTTTCAAAACATCTAACATTTTCCTTCTTCCTCCCCCTTTCCACAGTTTAAAGTCCTTTTAACGAGATGCAGCAAAAAGTACTGAACTATTTCCTGCTGTGTAAATCACTGAGTATTGCAGCAGCACACGGCGTCTGTCTCAGCCTGGCTTAAATAAAGCTCCACTTAAAAAAAAAAAAAAAACTGTTATTGACTGTAATAATCACATTATTTTTGTATATTATTATTTTAGCTGCAGCAGGAAAACTAGTTGCTTTTTTATTGAAAAATGATTACATGATGATGTACATTTTTGTGGGTGAGAGGCATTATTACTCAAGGTCAACATATTTTGTGAATTTCATACTAGCCTATACCTAGTGGAAAAAAGGTCTTTGAGGTACGGATGATTAGTAAGTAAAGAACAACATTTGTTGCCATTTATCTGATTTTGGACTTCATCCAACACTGACGGTTTCCCACCAAAGGTACTCGAAATCAACTTCCAACACCATTATGTTTGCAGGCACCGACTATTGTCGGGAAGAAAGAACGCTAGAGTAAGAGGGGGGGAATGAAAGAGTCTTAAGTTTTTTGCAGTAAATGCTTGTCTATTTAGCTACCTTGGCTAGATAAAGCTGAATGATGCCATATTGTCACTATGCAAGGGCTCAAGGGAACAAAGCTGTGCCCCTGGGCACAGGACACAGCTTAGCCACTTGCTGGGACTATTAATGCTTCATAGGAGCCTTCGGCGGAGTAATGAGCCTCGTAGGGTGGCGGAGGGCCCCCATGCGACGCCCGTGATTGGAGACTGCAGGAAGGCGACGGAGGCCGATTAAAGCCTATGCTCTCTGGGATCAGAGATAGTTCTGTCTTAATTACTGTCATGGCGCTGGTTCTCTTGCCGCTCTAACTGCACCTCAGGAGCTGAGGCAGATGCCCAAAGCCCAGGAACAAATGGCACAGAGGCCAAATCGGTGGAGGCAGCTCTGCATCAAGAAATTCTTAGCAAATACAAAAAAAAAAAAAGCTCTGCAAATTCCTCTGCCTCCAAGCGAATAGTCCATTGAGAACAGGAACAGTTAGCAAAACGGCAAGAGAAAGCGTTTTGGGTCTCAAAATAAGTTAAATAAATCTTGCCCAACAACATTGAGGCAGTTAAGGTGTTACAAAAAGCAGCCAAAAATAATCACATTTATGATACCAAAAAGAAAAACAAAAAAACTGAACTTTACCTCCAATGATGCCAATGCAAAGGTAGAGGTAAACGATGGAGCTCCCAAATGAGGCCGTTACCATAGAAACCCCACACATCAGCCCGCCCATCATGACCACTGGTCGACTTCCAAAGCGACGGACCAACACACTGCTCACTGGACCTGGAAAAGAGGAGGGGAAAACAATAATTGGGTTCGTCTTTTATTACACTCCTTTGCAATGTCTCCACGTTTTGCCAAGTCAAAACCCAAAATTCCAAAGTACACTTTATGTGACAGGCCAACATGAAATGAAGTGGAATTGTGAATGAAGTGAAATAGATATATGGTCTTCACATTGTCGTTTTCCTAACATGTTTTACTCCCCATTGGTCCCATAGACTGCATTTGGAACTATACCATCTGCAGAAAGCTGGTGATAATTCTGAAAGCAAACAAAATATTTTTTGTAATGCTATTTTTCCCCATAAGTTGCATCTCTAAAAGTTTGTAGAAAGCGTCTATGTCAGAACATTAACCTGCCACGTTCACTTCAAAAGGATCAGGCTGCCTCATCCATTTCTAGACAAGTTGGTAATATGTTCATGTACCTAAACCATGGGTGAAAGAACTTCAGACTAAGATGGTGGAAAACCTCCTTTACTATGCACTAAGAAAAAAAAAAAAGTCCGGTGACTCATTACCACTTCCCTCTGATATTGCACAGCGCTTTGTTTAGAGATCAATCAGCAAGTGAACAGTCTTTCATATCCTGTCAACCTTTCCGTCATTCTAACCTTGTCTGAAAGAGTGATATTGCACCGCCAGTCACTCTACAACCTTCTACGATAAGGGCAAGCTGCACATTCATCTTAAAGGGATTCAGCCAAAAATATGCAGCAAAATATTCCACTGAATCAAATCCCTTTGACAAAATGCATGTTTTAGATTTATAGTTCATTCAGTTGACCTACTCCAGATCAGAGTCCCTAAATGTTTTGTTTTTCATGGATTTAAATGTTGGTGTTTCACAAACCTTCACTGAAGTTAGGTTCAGTTTGATCAGAGCCATTGTTTGCGTAGCACCTATTGTTTGTTTTTTTTGTTTCAACATCCAAAAGCAGTGACCTCTAGCACCTGGTGTTGTAGAATGTCAAACAGATTCTTTACCGTGTTTCTGTAGATCCCAGATTCAGAGGACCAACGAGAATCAAACATATTGTGAGAAGTATATTTATGATTAGGCAAGTTGGTGCAGTGATTGGTCTGCTTAACTGACAAATTGATGATTAACTGACAAATTACATAATTTTCTGGACATCCCCTTAAAAAAAACAGCAAATAAGAAAACGATGCCAACAAGAAACACAGTTGGTAAACAATAAACTGATCAAAAAGCGCCCAAAGAGAAGAAAGCCGCGCAGCAGGCTAACAATACAGCTAGCTAGAGAAGAAAAGCTAACGAAGCTAATGAAACGGTAGCCGAAGTCCTGCGTGAACTCCTCACTCTAGGTCTCCTGGTGAAACGCTGTCTATAATTTGGCTGTAACAAAACTGGAAACATCAGTATGAGACCTGAAAGAGCGTAGGGACACCCTAGAGCAACGCATGGAAGGAGCAGAGAGTAGAAACGGTAGAAAGGTACTCAACTTTTTCTACTACTTTTACACGACTTCACAGGCCCTCGCATACAGGTGCTGGTGCGAGGGCCTTCACAGGCCAGGGCCTTGACATAAAAGGTCATTCAAGGATCGCTGGCCTTCACAGGCCCTCGCGTCCACGTTCGGTGCGAGGGCCTTCGCAGGCCAGGTCATTCAAGGATCCCTGGCCTTCACAGGCCCTCGCGTCCACGTTCGGTGCGAGGGCCTTCACAGCCAGGTCCTTGAAGGATCCCTGGCCTTCACAGGCCCTCGCGTCCACGTTCGGTGCAAGGGCCTTCACGGGCCAGGTCCTTGAAGGATCCCAGGCCTTCACAGGCCTTACCACATTACCACGTGGTCGTCTTATTCAAGCACTTCTGAGGTAACAGCCTGCGATGTCATCGATGACATCACGTTCGTTTTGTCGGTCTGATGTCATCAGTGACAGTCAGGGACGGACGTGATGTCATCGATGACATCGCAGGCTGTTACCTCAGAAAAAATATTTTTTATACCTATGTTACATGTCTCAGCTGTATTGAAACAGTTGTAACAATCGATGTTTGTTTTGTTTTGTCTCTTCTTCTCCTTTCTTCCGAGTGGGAAGCCTGTAAACAAGAACAGCTTTAGCGAACGAAGAACGACCGCCGTTTTCTTCCCCAAACTCTGTCTGTTTTATTACAAATTGTCAAAATCATGAAATCATGCAATCATACATTGAACATTCCTTTGTGCATTCATGTCCATGTGTCCTTCCGTTGCTCCAAAACAACCATATTCCATCTACTTCAATAAACAACATCAGCCCCCACCAGCTGTGATAGCATCCATGGGCCAAATCAAAACAATTCAACAATCGATTTAAATCTTACAGATTTACATAAAAAGAAAACTATTCCTCAAGTTCAGTGAAATTGTAAGGCTACTAATTTCTTTGAATTGTAATAACTCTGAAAAATGTAATCATATTATTAGTTCTATAATTTAATATGGGCATATTTAGAGGACTAGATCTAGCTTAAGCTAGTACAGTAGAATCAATTACAAGGTAGTAGGGGAAAAGTGGTAACGTCTATCATAAATGTTTGAAACTGATGAGAACTGATTTCCGGTACATGTAACAGAGTAACTTTAACACTTCCTATCAAAAGATAACACAACCCGTCAGGATACCACCGAAATCTTAATAAGGTTGGGTCGGAGAGTGTATCGAAGTTTAGATACATGTAGCAAACTTCTATAACGGCTGTTTTACGACCGTTATAGCTACAAACCGTAATTATGAAACAAAATCACTCTTTTTCCCTCGAACGTCTAAACACGTCTAGCAAGTAATTACGAAATCAGCACCGAATGAACTTGTCAATTTACATTTTAGCGGGGACAGTTTCCACCAGCTTCACACTACTAACATGTCAACAAGAACAGCTTTAGCGAACGAAGAACGACCGCCATATTTTTCCCCAAACTCTGTCTGAGGCGCAAGGGGGAAAGGGGCGGGGCTCCTCACTCTAGGTCTCCTGGTGAAACGCTGTCTATAATTTGGCTCTAACAAAACTGGAAACATCAGTATGAGACCTGAAAGAGCGTAGGGACACCCTAGAGCAACGCATGGAAGGAGCAGAGAGTAGAAACGGTAGAAAGGTACTCAACTTTTTCTACTACTTTTACACGACTTCACAGGCCCTCACATACAGGTGCTGGTGCGAGGGCCTTCACAGGCCAGGGCCTTGACATAAAAGGTCATTCAAGGATCGCTGGCCTTCACAGGCCCTCGCGTCCACGTTCGGTGCGAGGGCCTTCGCAGGCCAGGTCATTCAAGGATCCCTGGCCTTCACAGGCCCTCGCGTCCACGTTCGGTGCGAGGGCCTTCACAGCCAGGTCCTTGAAGGATCCCTGGCCTTCACAGGCCCTCGCGTCCACGTTCGGTGCAAGGGCCTTCACGGGCCAGGTCCTTGAAGGATCCCAGGCCTTCACAGGCCTTACCACATTACCACGTGGTCGTCTTATTCAAGCACTTCTGAGGTAACAGCCTGCGATGTCATCGATGACATCACGTTCGTTTTGTCGGTCTGATGTCATCAGTGACAGTCAGGGACGGACGTGATGTCATCGATGACATCGCAGGCTGTTACCTCAGAAAAAATATTTTTTATACCTATGTTACATGTCTCAGCTGTATTGAAACAGTTGTAACAATCGATGTTTGTTTTGTTTTGTCTCTTCTTCTCCTTTCTTCCGAGTGGGAAGCCTGTAAACAAGAACAGCTTTAGCGAACGAAGAACGACCGCCGTTTTCTTCCCCAAACTCTGTCTGTTTTATTACAAATTGTCAAAATCATGAAATCATGCAATCATACATTGAACATTCCTTTGTGCATTCATGTCCATGTGTCCTTCCGTTGCTCCAAAACAACCATATTCCATCTACTTCAATAAACAACATCAGCCCCCACCAGCTGTGACAGCATCCATGGGCCAAATCAAAACAATTCAACAATCGATTTAAATCTTACAGATTTACATAAAAAGAAAACTATTCCTCAAGTTCAGTGAAATTGTAAGGCTACTAATTTCTTTGAATTGTAATAACTCTGAAAAATGTAATCATATTATTAGTTCTATAATTTAATATGGGCATATTTAGAGGACTAGATCTAGCTTAAGCTAGTACAGTAGAATCAATTACAGGGTAGTAGGGGAAAAGTGGTAACGTCTATCATAAATGTTTGAAACTGATGAGAACTGATTTCCGGTACATGTAACAGAGTAACTTTAACACTTCCTATCAAAAGATAACACAACCCGTCAGGATACCACCGAAATCTTAATAAGGTTGGGTCGGAGAGTGTATCGAAGTTTAGATACATGTAGCAAACTTCTATAACGGCTGTTTTACGACCGTTATAGCTACAAACCGTAATTATGAAACAAAATCACTCTTTTTCCCTCGAACGTCTAAACACGTCTAGCAAGTAATTACGAAATCAGCACCGAATGAACTTGTCAATTTACATTTTAGCGGGGACAGTTTCCACCAGCTTCACACTACTAACATGTCAACAAGAACAGCTTTAGCGAACGAAGAACGACCGCCATCTTTTTCCCCAAACTCTGTCTGAGGCGCAAGGGGGAAAGGGGCGGGGCTCCTCACTCTAGGTCTCCTGGTGAAACGCTGTCTATAATTTGGCTCTAACAAAACTGGAAACATCAGTATGAGACCTGAAAGAGCGTAGGGACACCCTAGAGCAACGCATGGAAGGAGCAGAGAGTAGAAACGGTAGAAAGGTACTCAACTTTTTCTACTACTTTTACACGACTTCACAGGCCCTCGCATACAGGTGCTGGTGCGAGGGCCTTCACAGGCCAGGGCCTTCACATGCCTTCGCATCCAGGTGGCGGTGCGAGGGCCTTCACAGGCCAGGTCATTCAAGGATCCCTGGCCTTCACAGGCCATCGCATCCACGTGGCGGTGCGAGGGCCTTCACAGGCCAGGTCATTCAAGGATCCCTGGCCTTCACAGGCCCTCGCGTCCACGTTCGGTGCGAGGGCCTTCACAGGCCAAGTCCTTGAAGGATCCCTGGCCTTCACAGGCCCTCGCGTCCACGTTCGGTGCGAGGGCCTTCACAACTTATTAATTAATTCTCCAATGAAAAACAGTTAAAATAGAGATGCACATTCTTATACTAGACTGTTTAACAGCATTCACTTTTCAAGATGTTTTATTGTTAGAAATGACATTGCAACATTCTTGACCTATTTAAGCTTGTGGTTGAATGGCTTCTTAATACTTTTCTGCAGACCCAACTGTTCAATTGCTGTGAGGAAAAACAGACAGGAGAGGCTGCGGCATCCTGAACACGATTTATCCAGATAAAAATCATAATGAGGTTTATAAAATGCCCCCTGTTTTCACATGTCCCAGGTTCGTCTGTTGTCACATAGCCATTTAGCAAATACTATAAAAACCACTGACCAGTAATTAGAAAGTAATTAAAATGAAAATTATTATACAAATAATTAAATTGAAAAGAATTAAAATCAGTTAAAAATTCTTAAAATAAGAAAAATTATGAAAGAGTCATTGGCAAAAAAATAAATAAATATCAAATTAAATTTTTTTCAAAAACAATGAAATACATTAGTTAAAATAAGTATTGAAGACTTCCAGTGGTGCCATGCTCTGAGATGGCTGCATTGGGTGGAGGCTCCAGTGAGATTGATGATTAACTGACAAATTGATGATTAAAGGCAAAATAATGGAAACACCAAGCTTTGAAATGGATAAGTCTTCTGATGATTTCTGAAATAACTTGAGCTGATCATCTCATGTTCCAGTTGTTTTAGTCATTTGAATCATGTTGCTGAAGTGAGATTTGGTTGTGACGTTATGAGCGGTTAATGTCTCAACAGCAGTATTAAATTCTTGATATGTTCATGTTGTATACAGCCAGAAAGTGTGATCCAAACAGGGGCATTTCGTTGTTTTTTTGTAATCCTTTAATGCTTTCTTCATTTTTCAATTTCCTCCAGTGAGGAGGACGTGACGCGTTGGGGATGTGGTTGAGCTCTTGTGGGTCAGGTGCAGCGGTGGAGAGGGGCCTGTGCCCTGGAAAGCGTTGCGGTTCCAGCTGCGTATATTTAAAGGTAGCAGGCACTGCTTGAAAAAAAGCATTTGCAATACATATTTGTTTATGTTGCCGTACGGATTAAATTAAAAGTTTTAAAAAATCATCGCGTGTAACATCTTTCTGTTGAAATATCTCACATTGCAATGTGGGACACCTGCGGCTTTAAATCCGGTGTGGCTTGTACGGTACAAAATTGATTTTCTTTCTAAAATTAGAGAATGCGGCTTTTAATCAGGCGCGCTCTGTAGTCCGGTAAATGTGGTTGGTTATTCTGTGCAGTTTTGTGATAGAAATCTTACTTTTTCGTCTAACTGGTGCCTGATGATGCCTGTTTAAAACGCCTGTTTTCTTACAAGAGCAGAAATTTGCTTTCTGGCAGAAATAGTTGGCTAAAAAAAATTGCAATGAAGGTGCAAATATATATTTCTTATCATCACTTTTATTGCCATCACAATGGCGCCACAAAACATTGTGATAAAATACAACGACCATATTTTGTCACAAACACAAGAAAGGTCTTGGCAAAAAAAATCGGCTTCAGATGAAAAGATCTCAGAAAGGAAAACGCATCAAAATAAAAGTTTTCCGATTTCTCTCTCCTGTAGTGGTTGTTGTTTTTATTTTTTATTCTGATGCCATTTTTTTAAGACCTGTACGTCTGAAGCCATTTTTGCTCAGACTTTATTATTCTTATGCCATTTAGTCAAAGGTCTGATTGATTTTTGTCAATGTTCTGACACCTGAGGACGTTTTTTTCCTAATATGTGAGGATGTCCTAAAATGCACAACGTTGGCAAAACATTATTAGTTTTGAAAAATATAAAACATGTTTGTATTTAACACATTACAAACTTGTGTTAATTGATGAAACAGGGAGTCAAATTGTTACGTAGAATTGAACAACAAACAAAAAAACTGCAGCTGTAGCTTTTTCCCGTGCTCTAATTTTAATAATTTATGACTACGAGAAGTAGTCTGGTGAGAAATTTTGCAATGTGTCCAAAATACGATTAATCGCTCCAATTAATAATACAGAAATTATTTTACTGATGAGTTTATTGATAACTGACACCAGAGGTAGTTCTAAATACAAGTAAAGCGAAAGGCAATGTTTAAGCTAAGAATAAAACATCACAAAATCTCTGCAGTCTGCAGCTGCTTTAAGGTCTAAGGTCACACTGAATAAATTGATTGATAATCATTGAATTCTTTTTTTAAACTACGTAAAGCACATTGTGTTAGATTTAAATGTATGAAAAGGAAAGTGCTGCACAAGCAAAGCTTCATTCATTGATCGATTGATAATGTTTAAATTACAGCTCAAATAAATTCCAGATGCCTCCCTAAAACGACCCCGTTCATTTCCGTAGGCGAGTAAAGACTGAAAAGAAAATTCTCTCTATGTGATATTCAAAACGAATCTTTCCAAACTCTATTTACTGTACATAAAAAATATCTATCCTGTGTTTTTTTTTTTTTTTTTTTTTTACCATTAAGGAGGTGCCCAGTAGGGGTCAAACATAGCTCATCATTCTCAGTGCAGCCGCCGCGTCCCAGCAGACCATCTCTCTTTCTGCAACCATTTCCATTTCCATTATAGGTTTATCATTCCGACTCCTTGAGTCAGAGGTTTTCTGAAGAGGCTGTCATGTCTCTCCCATGGGGACCCGGTGTTAGGCCCCAGTGTGCTGAACCTTCCTCTGATATATCCCACTGTCCCTCTCCTCCACTGGGTGACATTGCTGAAGCCTCGCCAAGGACAATATGATAAAGTCCTGTGCCTGAGCCACGGCGGAGCGGTATATTTCACCGCTTGGGCCTCCCTGAGCTGAGCACAGGTAGATTACATGCCCCGCTTTCCTGTCACCTTGAAAGCAGCCACCGATGAGCTCATGTGAAGCCTCCACAAGACTTTGATTTAGTCATATTTTGTGTCATCTACCCATGACCCAAATCCCCACAGATTGAAACGAGATGCACATTTATTTTTTGTGCCCGGCCCTGGCAGCTTGGTGGGTCTGGTTGCTCTGTAGTGTCAGGTGGATTTGTTCGATAGCCAGGGGAAAAGAGAAAAAAAATAAATAAAGTATTTATTTCCTTTCTTGCACATTTGAAGTTATTAAATTAACAACACGACAGCCTATATTTGGCTCCGGCAGTAGACTGGACGACCCGTAACAATTATAAGAACACAAATGGAAAAGGACAAAATGGGGAAGAGGAGGGACACGACACAAATAATGCCAAAGAAGTAAAACCAAATAATGAGAGCGATTACTACACAATACCTATGTGATCAAAGATATGAATTGATTAAAACAACATATAAAAACAGAAAATCGCAAAGAACAAAAATATATCTGCTACATGATTAGCAAACATTGTAGCTAACTGCTTTTGCCTTCATGAATATAGTTTTGTATTTATATACAAGTTATATACAGCAGTGGAGGAAAAAGGGCATCTGTAGTAAATTTACGGGAGCAGCCACAGAGTGGTCCAACAATGTGAAGGAGGATTGGCTACAATGGTCTCATGGCACCAACACTTGAAGCCAGACATTTACAGCCACTTCATAAAAAGGCACTAAACCCTTTTTTTTAAACGGCTGACATTAACTCAGACTAAACTTTCCCTGTTTCACGTCAGTAAAGGGTTCGCAAAATCACCTCTTTGCCAAGTGCCAGTATAATGAGACGGAGGGAAAAGAACTTCTGGGATCAGAGAAGTCATTTAAAAGTAAAAAAAAAAACAAAAAAAATATTAATGTCTCCCTGAATGTAGAATAAGACAAATGAGAAAAAGGGCATATTCCTAATGAGTTTTGAATTTGGGTCAGGTGACTAAATCACACTGGCAACACTCCTCCCATCAGCCCCCCTAAAGCTACGTCAATGAGCAAAGCCACTCATGTGAAGCCAATTTATCCATTATCTGTCTGTAGGAATGAGTTGACTGTACAACCACACACTGGTGGCTCTCCTTGTGAAGAAAAATGTTTTGTTTTTTTTCCAAGGAAGAATTTAAGCTTTAATGTGACATGTTGGGGTTTATTTTCTATAGTTTAGGTCAGAAAATGCACACCACAGACTGTT
This sequence comes from Xiphophorus hellerii, assembly GCF_003331165.1. NCBI lineage: Eukaryota > Metazoa > Chordata > Actinopteri > Cyprinodontiformes > Poeciliidae > Xiphophorus > Xiphophorus hellerii. The sequence goes on from NC_045691.1 coordinate 27,712,433, forward strand.
GAATATTTTCAGCTGTTTCTTAGGCATTCATGCATTTCTGTTTGTACATTTTAACTGCAACTCCCTTAACAAGGAATTGCACTGTTAAAAAGAGCAATTCTGTCCTTTTATTTTTTATCTAAATCATAACAGTGTCACATCTTTCTAAGTTAACTTTTTCACATAAAGAGACTTCGCCCTTTTGCCGACTTAAGCTAGCTAGCTAGCTGGATTCTATGGTTTAGCCAAAATGAAGCCTTAGTTTACTTATTGGCATGACAGAGCCACATCAATAAGCTGTTTTCTAAAAACCAATATATATAAACTTCTGAATCCTAACTATTGTTGTAACACTTTGCTTATAAAAAACGAAAATTACAGTGACCATGATACATTTGGACTCTCAGATGTAGTTTTGACTTCCTGTATACAACCTGTATACTGTATACAGCTGGTCAGTATACACACTGGCTGCTTAAACCACTCCACACTATTTGATTGAGTAAAAGATGCTGATTTAAAGCTGCAGACTACAGACCTTGTGATGGATCACAGCTTTTAGGACACATATGTCCATTTTGGGCTCACTGAAGCTCTGTAAGTAAACGTCAGCTGATAACAAAGCATACTATTGTACAATGAAAATGGTAAACGTTTGCACAAGTTTAATTTTTGAATGAAACCGTTGAGACATAGAACAGTGTTATGTGTATCAACTTGAGAAACCATTTTGCAGAAATGTGTGTGTGTGCTTACGCAGACATCAGCTTTATATCATGTTACATAAAATTGCCATCCTGTTGTATTTAAAACCCCTAACGCTGCCTCACCTCAGTATAAATATGTTTAAGAAGATTAGGAGTTCATTATAGCTCATGTTCCATGATTGAGTCATTTAAACTTGTTTGCTGACCATTGAGCATTCTGATAGCTGTAATTATTTCTCAGTTTGAACAGGGCAACATACTAAAAACTCACCGCCTGCATACATTACAGCCAGCATGATGGAGGAAATCCATGCTATTTCACTATAGCTGGCCCCCAAGTCTTCTTTGATCGGCTTGAAGAAAATGGACAGGGCTTTGGGGGTGGAATATGCGAACCCAATGGAAATATGGGCGCCGAGCACCACCATCCAGCCCCAGCCTCCGTCCACGGGCTTGGGACCCGACACATCTGCCGGAGCAGGCGGCATCTTTCTGTTCAGAGTGGACGACATTAATAAGTTGTCAAAGAACAAACACGTGTGATTTATATAGAGCTAAAACAAGGCCTTCCTTTAAAAGAAAATAATTTAAAAATAAGAAAACTAAGAATCTGTCACTAGGATAGAATAGGATACAATTGAAAATGTGCTTAAGCTAACAACCATGTATCATTGCTTGCAGTTCAGCTGTGCTTTCTCCATTTTAGGATGCTGGCTTGAACCCTTGCTTTGAACTTCTTCAAAAGTTTATTCCTGACCCGCCTACTTTGTTCCTTGGTCTTTGTGAGGCCGTCTGTTCAACCCCGTCAATCAGATGGCAGCTCAAATGAGCCGCTTTCTACTGGAGGATTATTAATGTTTAACGGGAGTTCTCCTTTCCACTGTCACCGCATGCATGCTCAGTATGACAGACTGTTGCAAAGCTAACGGCACACTGCAGTCAACTGTCCCCGCATTTAGAAGGAGAGTGAAAAAGGATGTTAATCTGATCTGTTGTGTCTTCTTTTATTGATGCGCAACAATATAAACAAATACATTTTCTAACTGTGAGGCCCTCACAGAACAGCTGCATGTACACAGACATTAAATTAAGCAAAGTTAAGACTCCAGCTAGGCGACTTCTGAATGCAACTGTAACGGGTTGAATACATGTGCCAACATGTGCACACCACACTTTTCAGACGCACTTGGAGAAAAAAAAAAATCTAAAAAGGTACCAACAAAGTTGACTGGATTGTTGTAACGTCACAAAACGTCGACATTTCACGCACTGAAACATCTAATGGTGGGTTCTGTTTAAAAGCTGTAGGATAATTTCGCCTTAAAATGTTACAGCTTCGCCGCAACAGTTTTGTTTTGTTTGCAGCCTAACAGAAAACGTCAGCTTTTTACGTCATCTTCACGCCACGGATTAAAAACAACTTCGCTACAGACACGCGACAATACGGTTAATACAAGAGGTGCGTATTTTCAGTAGGGAAAACAACAACAGAAAAGCACTAAGAGTAAGTTTCAAAAGCTCAAAAAAAAAAAAAAAAAAAAAACTCGGAACACGCGGAGTTGGGTTATTGTTCGCACGTGGGCCGGTTTGTCGAAACCCTCAAAACAAAGCGTGGCGTGAATCCTGGCACTTTGTCCCCGCGAAATTGTTGCCTTACCTTTCACAGAGCGCGGCTGCAGACCGTCTGAGGGCCCCGGAGAAAGACAGACACGAGTTTGAGCCGCAGCCTTCTTCATTGGCCGCCTGGTCACATGTTGCACCGTTTGACCCCCCGGGGGCTTTTCTCTTCTTACCGCTGTTGGTGGAGGACCCGAGGGAAGCTGGCCCACATCTGACTCTCTTTCTCTCTTGTCTAGACCCATCAGTCATGACTCACATGTCAAATGTAAAACAAATAAACTTCAATCTTAATAAATTTTTTTTTATTATTATTATTTTCATTTATGTGCAATGTGAAGTTCACAGTTGAGCTCAACAACCATTATAACCTGAAACCCAAAGAAAAAAAAACAAAACAGATATTTTAAAGTAAAAGTAAGGACAAGAAATTAAAACAATGGAATAGCACCAATGAACAATACGAAGAGCTGATCTGAACAAAGCGTCTTATGACACAGAGAGCGGTTTGTTTTAGCTTGTTGTTATGGCAAGACTGGTGTTAAAAATAATCAAAAGATGGAGCAAGATGTTACAAAAGCTAATGTACTACAGGGCAGGACAAAAAGAAATCTAATTTAGCACTCGTGCAGGTAATCTTTTTTTTGTTTTTTTTTTCTCGTAAGAGGATTACACTACAACAACAAATTAGATCATCACATAAGGAAAGAAAATAAAACAGCCACTTGAGACGAGAAAAAGGAAATCACATCTATTTTTTTTTTTTCAAGTTATAAAAGAAACTGAACGTAAGTTTAGAAAACTGTGCAAGTACAGCAAACCTATAGTACAGTATATTACACATCACAAAACAAAATTAAATACAGTACTGTGTATCAGTAGAAATCCTGAGAGTTCTCCGTTCCTGGTTCTCGAGTGGCCATGTTGGAGCCGCGTTAGAGGGGCTCGGACCACACAGATCACTTGTGAAGGAGTGTCTTTTGGAGGTTATTGTTCAAGCAGTGTGATTAAAATCAGCTCAGTGTCTTTCGAACAGCGGACCTTCTCTCAGAGAAGTAAATATATCCTCAAAGTTCTTGCTGAATGTGACTCGTTAAAAGATTCATTTCCATGTAAACCTTCTTGTTGATTGCTATATCTCTATATATTTACTGAAACCTTTTAGAAAATAGAGGGGCACTCTTTTCTGGTAATGTCAAAAAAAAACAACAACAAACGCGTGCAGTGCTTCGATGACATGAGAAAACTGAGCACTGGAGGGGAAAAAAAAAATCAAATCACTTTGACAGGGAGGACAAGTCGATTGTGGGTTTTTTTTTTTCTTTTTACACAAGATTGTCTAAAAAAGCAGCACCAACAGTTTGTGCCCGAGTGACGGCGTGGTAAAAAAAAAAAAAAAAAGATTCATGGCTGTTAGAACAAACTCCAGACCCTTGCGTAGTAGGTCTTGTTTGAGGGTACATCGTAAAGTTTGCAGTTAAGGACAACCGAAGTGAATAGTAATTCAGTGCAATGTTGAGCTGACATTTCAAATGTTCTTCGTGAGGAGATGTGGATTTGGATGCCCCCCTCTTTTTTTTTTTTTTTTAGCCACAGGCACATTGGCATCACACATAATATGCACCAAAATACACATCAGTCCAAGTCTGCACCCATGGAACAGCCAAACAATTACCGGTACTAGTACTACCATTTCCCCCACCCCACAAGCATAGACAAGCAAACAAAAACATTAATGCACTAAGGTAATACAAGATAAAGCCTAATCACAGTTCCTTGATTTATTGCTACCACAAAATTAGTTTCAATGTCCACAACGACTATAACAAGACCTCAAATGCTTTTTTTTTTTAATGGCATTTTGTCAACCTTCTAGAAAATTACAACGCGAGGCCGAAAGCCAATCGAACATCTGAATGCCAAGCAGAGCTTTTTACACGGCTGTTCTGTCAAGACAAAACGTCCTGAAGACGTCCCTTTTCTCCACGTCCGATGAATCTGAGGTAAACCTGTTAGTTGGTCGGAACTTGCCACTTAGTGTTAGCACAAAGATTTGACTCCGTCCTTATATCTCCAATGTGGAGAGTGAATACTCTAAGACTTCACTTAAGTTAAAATATATTTGCATATGACACAACGGATGCCAACTCAAAAAGTGTGAGCCGCATTCGATTGGTATCCAAAAAAAACAAACAAAAGATCTAGTTCCATACAATGTGGTTTTATATGCTGATGCTTGTGAAGGAAGATGGGGTCATAAAATAATCTAGGCATGGGTCGGTTATTAGAACGCCAAGGCTTTGAACTACTAAGGATTCAAGGATCTGGAACGTTTTATGGGATATTTCTCATACAAGTGGACGTCCTTTTCAACAAGAGGTCTGACAAATTCCAGTTTCATACAGATGTGTGTAGCATAGACTCTTCTCCCACCTGTTGCTCTGCACCATCAATCCTGGTTGGAACAAGGATTTTGATTTTCCCTACTGCTTAACCACAAGACAAGTTGATCCATTTGAGATTTCCCATTACAAAAAGCGAGAACACTCGTGTGAAATAGAAGGAGCACCACCCAGCACTCTAAAGGGGAACACCTTGGTGCACTTCAACACAAAATGCACGTCAACTGGCGCCTTTAACACACATTGGTGTATTGCACCGAAATGCACCAAGGTAAGAATTACTGAACTCCAGTCTTGGATTGTTTTAGATGAAGCATTGAATAGAAAATATTCAAAGCGTATCGTGGGGAGCTGTTGACTTTGTTTGATAGAAAACTGACATTAAAAATGTGGGTTTTAAAACTTGCCACCAGAGCAGATAGCCTGACTAACCTGTGTTATTTGAAGAATAGTTGAATGACAAAAATGTTAAATATTTGCACAAAGTTGTGAACCACTGCTAAATATAATGGGCACTTGTTTAATGCATCTACCCCTGACTGTCAACATGGTATAAACAGCTATAACTAATAGTGAATTTAATTTTTGAAGTAGTTGGAAAAGTTTTATCCATTTTAAATAGTTAAGTTCTTAGTCATTTGTCTTTTAAATTTAGAATTATCGTACCAGCCCATGCCTAAAACTATCAAACATGCCTCTGCATTTTAAAACACTAGGATAACGTAAATCACAAGCACACTTCACAATAAAACCAATTTAAAAATAAGCTGAAGAGAGGCATGGACAAATGCAAAAACAAAACCACACGCACACACAAACAAGCCTCCGCGTTAGCAACCAAGTAATGAGCTATGGTACTCTCCTTACCCGTATGAATTTAGAGTTTATATAGTTATTTATATATAGAGATTTTCACTTTATGGTGACACATAGCATCCTTAGCTCCAGATGGCATTTTGTCATCCAAACACCCTCATTAGCATGCCAAACATTAAAAAAAATTATAATAATCAATAACTTTTAATTTCAAACAAAACAGACAAACATGGCTCAACAACAAGTGAAAATAGGATAATTGCACTTATGATTTGTTGTAGGGTTTTGTTAAACATGCTTCAGTGTGTGTAGTTGGTGCTGTCTAGAAAAAAAAAAATACTGCAATCTTTAAACCCACCCCCATTTTGATCATGTTAAATCAAAGTTTGAACAACTTAAGACTCAACAGAAAAAAAAAACAACAATCTGCATGGTGTAAAACCCAAGGTAACACCAGGCACAAGGCAGGCAGGACCGACACCACTTCCCCTGCACCGCCCAATAAGATCCGGTTCATAGTTTAGCTCAAAGCACTTTCTGTAGACACTGTGGGTAAAGTTTGGCCACCGCACATTCAAAATGGCGACCTAAATCCCAAAGACGGTCGGGGGTTTCATAGACTTTGGTCCACGTGTCTGCCTCGTCGTCGTACTGGTAAAGGGAGTTCTTGCGGCTGGTGCGAAACACATGCTCCTCCACCATGACCTGCGTGGCACGTACGAACAGGTGCAGCTTTCCCTGCAGCAGCATGGCCTTGATATACGGGCTCGTGGCTTGGTCAAAGGGCAGATCTCTCTTTCGGCTCCATGTGTTGCTCTCTATGTCATAGACCTCCACTGTAAAGGTGCGCTGGTGGTTCCTGCAAATTCCAGCAATGTAGTAGATGCAGTTCTTATACAAGGCAGCCAGACCTTGACTCCGAGGGACGCTCATTGGGGCTAGATGGCTCCAATAGTCCTTACGGGGGTCGTAGCAGAAGAAACATTCACCTGAAAAAGATTTTAAAAAGATTTTGATTATAAAGCGATGGACACAAGACTTTTCTTTAAGAGTATAAACTCACCTTGGAGGACGTAGATCCGGTCTTTATATTCCACCGCACTGTGAAACTCCATGGCAACTGGCATTGGACCGACTGCCATCCAACAGTTGTCTCTGGCATCGTAACACTCCACTGACTTCAACGCGTTTCGTCCGTCCCCTTCGTAAACTCGGCCTCCTAGAGCGTAAAGTTTCCCGCAACAGTGCACGAGTCTGCATCCTATCCTCGCCCTCAGCAGAGGAGCACGAGGAAGCCATCGGTTTCCTGCGTGCTCATACTGCCAGAAGTCACTCTCCGCTCGATGGTCGATGCAAACCTCGCTGTTGCTCGGTCGGTAGCCGCCGGCGATGTAGATGTCGTTCTCCGGCGACACCAAGATGCCGACCTCTCTGAGATCGTTGGGTGGCTTGCAGAGCTTGAACACCCGTCCTGTGGCCGTGTCCAGGCAAGGCACCGTCTGCTTCTTACCTGAGTGTTTATGGGCCGCGTCGAAGCAGATCACCATCTCGGAGGCTGTCATGCCCAGACGCTGTGGACAGCCGTTTGTGCCGGTGAGACGAGCTTTTGCCTCAGCGGGGTCTTTAGAGAGAGACAGAGCGCAGGCGAAAGGGGCGGGTATCCGACTGAGAAAGGCCTCATCCAGCAAGGGCAGACGGATGCACTGGGAAAACACCTCGGCGAGGTTGGCTTCACGGCCAGGTCGGTCATGCTCAAGCCAGCGGACGATGCTCTCGTAGACGTGCTCTTCCTTCTCCACATTTAAGTCATCGCTGTTTAGAATACTGACCAGCTGCTCCTTGGTCATCTGGAGAAATTCTTGCTCCCTTGAAACACACAGGAACTACCACAAAAGATGAAAAGTTTAGGCCTGCACAAAAACACACTGATTGCAAAGGAGGACTTTTACAGGACAAAGGTGACCTATTATGCTTCCTTGAACAGGTCAAGAAAACATACACGTTTTGTATGATAAAACATACAAAACATGTTAATTGCATTTCTTGCACAAAATCAGTCTTAGATAATCAGATTTTAGTCTGGCCAGCTCTGCCTATTTTGATCTACTTTCAGAATGAGCTGCTTCAAGGCCTCTTGTCACTTTAAATCCAAATGAGCTGTTGCTTTCCATGTCAAGTTAATGTTTACATTCACATGTAAAACTGGCTGCCAACAGATGCACAATTATACAACTGCACATCTTTGAAAAGCAGTAGTAGAGCCTCCGACACAACCAACAAGAATGCAGCAAACGATTCTGGAAAGCAGATCATCAACAAAATACTTGTCTTTTGAAGCAGTAAAACCAGCTGATCAAACATGCTGGCGCTCCGCTTGGGTTGCTAGGTGAAGGCACAGTGACTGTCAATTGACTCAACAATTAAAGAGTTTTTTGAAGCGGCTCATTTTCCAGACACCAAAATAACAAAAAACAGCTGGGTGGGATTTTTTTTTTTTTTTTTCTCCAACGCTTGGGTTATTTTTAACATCAGTTGAGACCCAGATGGAAGTATAAAAACATGCCAAAAGTTAACTTTGCATAACAGGCCCCCTTTAAATTATCCTAAATTGTTCAACTGACCTTCTTGCGGATGTAGTCCTGCGAGCGTTCCCTCAACTCCTGATGTCCATATGCATCTGCGAACATGAAGACGCCTATACAGTTTTGAGGGTCAAGTCGGCTGATCATAAACTGGGCACACTGGTCCTGCAGAGCAGGGATCTGGAAAATGCTGGCTGCCGTGAACAGAGCCTGGACGTTGGACTCTGAGAGCACGACTCTGGAGGTGTAGGCATAGTCAAGGACAAGGTGCATGGATTCAGATTCCACGCCCACAATTCTGACTTCACGCTGGCTGCTCTCTGTAAGGCCGCTGGTGAACATGGACCTAAAGATGAGACAAAAAAAAAACAAAAAACCATGAAATAAAAAAACATGAAATCAAGCGTACTAATTCATGTCTAGAATTGTTTAAACTGAAAAGTATTTTTCATGTCAAATCATTTCCAACCTAAAGTATGGGCTGATGGCTGCAAGAACATTCCGGTGGCACGAGAAAGTCTTGCCGTGGTCCACTTCTACGACAATATCTGTGAGTTGTGCTTCATCGTACAAAGCTTTGAGCTGCTGAAGGATGTTGCAAGCGTGGACAGCATCTACCCCGTTGTAGTTGGTGGCTGGAGGTGTCCCATTTTGTACTTGTAACAGCTTGCCTACCTCTAAAGAATGATACAAAGAGAAAGTTATTTCACCTTTTGGAATGACAACTAAAAAACAAAATACCTGGGGAATTAACTTGGAACTGTGACAAGTTAGGCTAGAAACCAATCCTGCTCAGATTAGGTTTCCAGATTAGAAATTAAGGCCAACTCTCAACAAATCAGTGCCATGAAAAAAAATGGGAAATTTATAACGCTGTTTCAACAGCATCTCCTTTCTTCCCCTCACTCCACTACGTCTTGCTTAGAAAATCTTTGAGATAACTCAGCCGAATTTATACTTTTACACCTAAAACAGAAAACTGAATAATTTAACTGTGAGATGAGAAATGTTTGGGTTTTTTTTATTATTATTAAAATGCCCAAGAATAGAAAATCTCCATTTAAGAATATGTGAATGCATAAAAAAAATACAACAAAAAAAAAAACTTAAAAGTGCTGCAAAAGTCTGTACACTCGTGTTTCAGCAAGGGTCGGGTGTAGGCGTCAAGATATACCACGGGTTTGAATTAAAAAGATACCACAAAAAATCTATGTAGTTTTGAAACCAAAACACTGTTCCAATAGTCTATTAAAATGTCACTGAAAGTTAAAAAGAGCAACACATCATACCTCCTCCACATCTTACTAAACCAGTGCTTCTCAATTCTATTCCTCAGGCCCCCCTGCTCTGCATGTTTTAGATGTGTCTGTATTTCAGAACAGCTGATCCAAATGATTGCATGACCTCTTCTGCAGTCATCAAGTACTGCAGAAGCCTGTTAATCACCCATAGATTCAATCCAGGTGTGTGGCAGAAGGGGAACACCTGAAACAAGCAGGAGGGTGTGAAGACTGGAATTGAGAAACACTGTACTAAACCCCGCTAATCATCTGGCCTACAGAAGATTATTTTGCTTATAAGCGAGACAAAATCAGCTATTTTGAGACGATTCTGTTCACAAAAACAATTTAGTCAGATAAGGTATTGGAAGCACCATTCATCACCCCTGATTAAAATCTCACTGCAATAAAAATACAAACTATATAAGTAATTGCTTAATGACTGGGTGGAAATAATTAAAACACCACGTTGCAACTCTCAGCACAATTTCTTTCCAATAATTTTTTTGGGGAGCCTTCCTACTAGTTGACCTTAAGAACTTCTCAAATTTATACGCCTAAATGTTTTTCCAATTTCTGGCTAAGACACAAAGGAATACATAAAAGTTAATCTTTTTTCATATCATCTGAAAAGCATGAGGGCTCAGAGCTTCTTTCAACGTTACAGTCAGATGCTAATAAATAGAGACAATGAAGTTCGATGGCTGTAGTGTCAGTGGACTGGAAGTTATTCTGAGTCGTTTTAAAGGCTAATTGTGGGTGGTAAAACTCATTTTAGGTTTTGTTTCCAACTCCCGAGTCGAGGTTCAAATCGGGACGTGTGCTTAATATACAAGTTTATAACCAAGTTAATTCTGTGGTGTTTCCCCTAAAATAGGAACCTTAAATTACAACATGAACTATTATTACATGTGTCGGAGCTGCATGACTGGCCTCACGACGTCTAAACCGCAGCTTTGCCGTCTTGGAGAGACTTGAAGTACTTTTCAACACATACCTCGTGTTAAGCAACACCATCTCCTTCTTGACAGGACAAAGGCTGGCAATGGATGAATAGAAACTACTGTCTCGCCAGGTGGTAGCTAATTTGCTAACATGTCGAATGCCCGACGTCTGTTTTAGTAGCGAAAAACAAAAGAGTAAGAACAAACCCTAAGAGTACCGAAGTACTTAAAATTGGGACGGAGTAGCGCAATATGTTCATTATAAATAATTAGCTATACTGCCATTTAGGTTGGAAGACGTGCAAGCTTAACTTTTAGCAGCACATAGGCAGACAGCTAATGTTAGCAAGCATTCTTTGACACAAAATTGCGAGCTACAAGGGGCAAAAAGTGTTTTTAGTAGCTGCATACACATCGTTTAAAACCATAAAGCTACATAACACGACGTCACCCAAATGACTGCGCTGATATCATTAATGAATGGCATTTGTCTACCGTCAGTCTCTTGCCACAAACAAGTGTTTACACAATCAGCTGTGGGTAGCGAGCTAACCGGCCGAAAGTTAGCCACACAGCTAACGCTAGCAACTTAGCCAAGCAAATGACAAACAACTGTTTGGAGTAGTGATAAAGAGGCATGACTTCCTCCGACGAGCACGCAACGTGTCACGACTTTTAACTCGTCCAACAGGCCGTGCTCGGTCAGTTGCTAAACACGCACGCTGTGACTTTAAAAAGCGTTATTTCAATGTGGTCAGAGGAGAAAACAATGAAGACTTTGCTAACCTCCACTGGCAGCCATTCTCCCCCAGTCTGTCTCAGAGCAAACCGAGAAACGTCAGGGAGTTTACATAGCACCAACGGAAACAAGAAGCGGCCAATCACGAGACGGGCTCTCGTGCGACAGCCAATCAGATTCTGCTTGTCTGGTACAAAGGGGGAGGAAAGTTAATGGTGGGTGGCTACGTTTTTCAATGGGATGGAATTACACACGAGGCTACAAATCAGAGCTGATGCTCATTAACAGGTGCGAGCAAAGTAAGAGAGCAAACTTTGCACCTTAAATTGCTGCTAGTTGATCGATAATCTGGTTCGGAATAGTTTTAAAATTAAATAGCCACAAATCAATAGATTGTTCACACGTGTTCCTTTAAAACCAGAAAGGAGCAAATGTAAAGAAATAGGGCCAGGAAAAGAGGAAATGTGTTTGCTCCATTTTGAGAGTTCTGCACTTAATAAGCTATCATGACTGATATAAAAAATTAATTAAGTCTTTTAGAAAGGAAAAATGATCAATTGCAACGTCACATGATGGGTTTTTGGGGAATTCACAGGGTGATTTGATGCAAACATGCAAACAATATATCGGTTTTATTTACTTTTACGTTTGTGTGTCGTACCTGTCAGATAAAACGTTATGAGCACCAAATGGAATAATGCAATACATCTTCCTCTTGAAATCTGTGAGTAGGAGTGGGAAATATCAACTAAACTTTTTGTCCCTGACATCGTCCGGAGCAGGAAGATTAGACAGGCCAAAGATTTGACAGGGTGTTTTACAAAAGCCAAGCTATGATGGCCGTAGAACTTTGGGGGTGTATCTCTTCTGCAGTGGTCAGTGTATCAAAAATGAAGTGGTCACAGGGTGCCTAAGGCTAGTTGATGCATGGTAGGGGGAGCAAAGGCTCAGATTTTAGCATCGGCAGTCTGAAGATTTCTGACCACTTTCTCAGAAAAATCCCCTTGGACTTCCACTCAGTTTGAATTTCAGACTTAAAAAGTTGGATTTTACATAACAAACTCAACCAATATGGCTGTGGCGTGAACAAATTGCAGTGAATCATTTGTTTCATACCGACAGTGGACACAAAAAAGAAATACTGTCGTAAAAAAAAAAAAAAAGAGGATTTTTATGTTCTAACCTGCTCACAAACAACAGCTATGTTTGCCTTGGTGGTCTGACTGTTTACTCAATGCTTGACCATACCAGGAAGTTGAGTCATCTTTAATCACCCCTTACCTTTATTCTAAGTTTCCAGTTGTTTCACAATTCAACTGGAAAAAGTGTTTCTTTAAAAAGTGTTCAGTGGAGAGACTTTGTTGGGGTTTTTTCCCTGTGGGTCATAAGCAAGCATCCTATCTGCTTGCTTATCTTTGTTAAGCTCGTCCATATTTGTTTCTGCAGCTGATGTTTGCATGTTGCAACGATAGAAAGGCAAATTGTAATTCATTTATATTTCCTCAGTAAGATTTTCAGTTTTTCTTGCTCTAAAATATAATAATATATTCACCTAAATGCTCATTTAATGTGACGTTTCATGACAATGTCCTCCTAAATTTGTCTGCCTAGCAAATTCCCACAACTGTTTGTGGGTAAATAAAAAACCTTTTGCTTAACATGTTTTTGGTGCAACCCAAACCTGTTTAAATCCTGATTACAGACACATTCATTCATTCATTCATCCACATTGTCTACCTTTTCTACACAGGGGTCAAAAACGGACTGTCGTCTATCCACAGCCGGACAAGAGGTGGTGTGCACCCTGCGCAGGTCACCAGTCCAGCAATTCAGCATTTGTTCTAAAAAACAAAACATAAGATAAGTTCTGTCAATTCTGACAGAACTTAAGAAATAAGTTTCTTATTCAGGATAATAATTATGGTTCCTGAACTTTAGTCAGAGTTTCTCCATCTTCAAACAAAGTTAGACTGGATTGTTGCATTAAAAATTAATGCTATTATCTAGGTTGCACACTTCGGGCTCTCCTTCCCACGCAGCCTGCAGGAACAATCCTACGCTCCTTGTGGCAGAGGGAGATGATAATTCATCACTATTTGAATTGTCTGTCTGAGTTGGGACTTTGCTGCAGTGGGTCATTTCACATTCATGCAGCAACACCTGCAAACCACAGGCTGTCAAGAGAAATGGACTAATTGCTGTTTATTGAACACTTTGATTGCGCTGTAATCCCCGGGTGCTGAGGCACTGTTATTTAATCACTTTTTGCTTGTAATTAGAATTCATTCATTAATAGGTTTGTAGGAGAATTACAAAGGCCTGTCTGACAATGGCATTGTTCAAACACATCGCCAACTGCGTCCACTGAATATTAAGTTTTTAAAGCTCTATGTAACAAGGAACACTCAAACTCCAGTGATAGTTTCACCGCGCTGGCCTTATACGTTTTAGCGAAAGTCCTGAGATGCCGGGTCGAATGTTTGAAATGAAACCCCAAGCGGCGACTGAAGTGGTCGGTTACCATAGAGACTCGACGCAGGTTGATGTGAAGACATTGCTGATGAAAAAAGTTCTGCAGACTGCTTGGGAAAGTCCCCATTCTGGTGGGTGGTGAAGACAGGACCGATCCAAATGGAGACAAAAGAAATATGGTTTCTTTTCATTATTTAAAATAAATACAAAATGACAATTAAACGTGTGTGACATGTCAAAAAAGTACAAATCAAGGAATGAATAAATAATGTGAATTTTAAATGATGAAATGTTTCAAACTAATTTCATCATCACCTCGAGTAACTATCAAATAAACACCTATATTTTACAGTACTGTTTTTGTTTGCACATAATTCTTATACACCTGCCAGAATATGCAAGTATAGGATTTATGTCTAATTAGTAAATGCATACAATTCTAGTGAGAAATGTACATATACTCATCATTGGTACGAGTAATACATTGCCAACTTCGTAAAATAATGAAAGTTGTCAATATATTTCCATTAAATTGGAGGTATATTGTCAACTTCGAATGTAATGGAAAATAAAAAAAAAATATTTGTACTTTTTAAATAGGCAAAAAAAAAATTACATAGGCTTTTATTTTAGGAAGGTGGCAATATTGATTTTGGACTTTTTAGGATGATTTGAGCCATTCGTTTGTAATAGCAGTTCACTGAAAATGGACCCAATAGGCATAGTTTCTTTCCTCTAGAGGCAAATGGCTTGTCTATATTAGAAGCTACAGTGTTAAGTCAATGTGGAAGATGCTGGTTTTGGAGTACTTCATTATTAGTTCATTCTGGCCTTCCTGAAGTTTCTTATTCAGGATAATAATGATGGCTTCCTGAATTGTTCCTTAGCAATTTGGGATCTTCCTTTTAGCTGCAGATGCCCAATTGGAAAATTGTGTGACATATAACTATTGAACCCCAGAAAAAGAACAGAACTAATATTTGATTTAAAGGTTTGCTGTTTATGCTAATCAGTAAACTTTTCTCTGGCAGTGTAACAATGTTTTTAAAGTTTTTGTTTTGCTAAAATTCTGAACAAAATGCATATCCAAATGCATATAAAAGCATAAAGTCAAAACCCATCCACAGTCGACTTTCGGTTTAGATTCAGATTATCTATCTACCATTTCAACATGCAGCAAAAAGCTTGCTTCGAACCTGAAAGTACTACCCTTTTTTTTTTTCTGGAGTTCCATCATCAGTACTGTGTGGGCTTGAAATGTGCTCTAACACTGCGTAGCGCTGTAAAATGACAGAAGAAGAGACAAATAAAAGTACAGCTGCAATCTTAGCGATCGATTTCACATTTTTTTGCCAATTTCTCCCCATTCAGCCACACTGTGGCCTGTGAAATTGGGCCTACGCTGCAGCCGAATCAAAGAAGGGAGAAAGAAAAAAAAGCCTTCCTGGGGCTGCTGTTATTTGATGATAGCTCTGGTTTCTGATTATCCATTCCCCCCCGATGTCCCTTTTTGAAACAATGAAACCCATCACCTGATATCTCCACTTTCTACTTTTCCCTTCTCATCTTAGCACAGAATTTTCTTGCCATGGAACGTTGAGCGAGAGATTTATTTCTATTATCATTGGCCGCATTTACAATATTTCATCCCGTAGAACTGAAAGCCCACGAACAAATAAATTAGAGAAGGATTTTTTTTTTCCCATTTAGCCCTGTGCATCATCCGGAGAACATATAGGAACAGATGACATACTCCATGGCTGCTTACCCTCAGACACTAGAGCTGCTCTTTGCTTTTATCCTGTATATTTCTCCTGATGTTATATCTTTGGAAAAGACGACGAGTGTTCACAGTTCAGTGTTAAAACGGTCAATTTTCCATGAAATAATTACATTTGTTTGTCTGTAGCTGATTGCATGTAAATACTTGGTGTTGTCAGCGATTTTGCATCTGTTAAATTGCAACACGATAAAAGACGTGGAAGCAAGTCGGAAAGAGGAATATGAGAGGGTGGGTGGGTGTAATTGTTGTTCAAATGTGTGTTTCTGTCAGAGATGGAGGTAATGGGTTATTATATGGCTCTGGGGGGTTGTGGAAGGATGCCTGCAGATGTTTGCAAGCAATGGACTCCTCCACCCCACCGCTCTAAAGGAGACTAACAAGCTCACTATAGGAGGCTGCGGTAAATACAGAGCCAGTGACTCTTTTTCCTTTTTAGAAAAAAAAAAAAAAAGTCAGTTTTCTGGTCTTCTGTCGCAGCTTTCTTTGTCTCACACACCCGCTGAAGAGCCGATGAGTGGATGGTCTGCGGTTCCCCCCCAAAAAAGCACCTTAATTTCAAAACAAACCAGCTGCAACATCTCAAATTATGGCACAAGCTGATGGATGCTGGTTTATGTGACTCCAGCTGCAGAGTGTCTTCTGGTTTCGTTCAGTGAACAGATAATAGTATTGGCAACAAGTTTTTACTTACAGCTTTATGGTGCAGCATTCAGGGCAAAAATAAGTTATTTGTCATCTGAACTCCAATTTTGGATTGGTCATGAGCATTTGGCTCTCTCTGTTGTTGGGCTGTAAATGCTGCTAATGGTGCTAAAGATTCAGATTAAGTACTAAACTACAGGGCAACACAAAGACACAAGACAGAGAACCATGCACTTATACCTAAAGACAATTTATTAGCTAACAATCAGGGGGAGGTTGTTTGGGGCGGGGGTTGTTTTTTTTTTTTTTGGTTGTGGGAGGAAGCTGGAGTACCTGGAGAGAACCCACACAAGCACGGGGAGAAAGTGAAAACTCAAAGCAGAAAGCCAGCATTCTGAAATAAAAAACACTTTTACACATCAAACAGTAGTAATTCAGTTGAACCGCAACAGTACGGCAAGTCGAGCCTGTCTCCTGAAGCGCAAACTGGCAACTGTTAGCATGTCACTGTCTGGTGAAATACAGACAGTGAGCTAAAGCTAAAGCTAACGTTTATTTTCTCCTTGTTGTATTTCTTATTCCTGAAACCCAGAAGTTAAGCTACCGATGCTTGTTTTTTTAAGGTATGAGAGGAAGTTGTTGGTGATTTTGAAATGGGTGAACCAGTTTGAGAACCAGATTGAGTTGTTGCCCCTGATTCTGTGAGCTCCGCTGGATTTGTTCCTCTCAGCTGGGTCATAGTACCTGATACTGTGTCCATTGTGTTTTGAACCGTTGTCCTCCTTTACTCAACGCCGAATGACGACGGGGAATAAAAAGTCATAAAAGGCATTAAAAAAAAAAGCAAAGTGTCTATATGTCAGTAAAACATTCTAGCTTTTGTCCTGCATAGACAGGGTGTAGATTTGTTTCTGGGCTGATCCGTTGCACAACAAGCCAAGCACCATTTACTTTTGATGCAGAATAAATAATGGGGGCAGTTTGAGTCGGCTGCCACTGGGTGACTGTACCCCCATCTGCCCTTCATATGGTAAAAAAACAAACAAACAACGCCGTACTGCCTCCCACTGCGAGCCTGACTTGTTCGTTCCACTTGTCTGCCTGATAGATTTAGTTTTATAAAATTTGGCTTTTTATAGCCTCCTGCTAATTAGTTAGGGGAGAAAATTACGCACTCTCCTGCTTTTAGTCCACTTTGACCAACCTACTTATTCTTTTTTTTTTTGTTTTGTTTTTTTATCTCTCTAAATCGTCCTCTTGTGGTCACAGTCCTGTAGTTCTGTGTGTGCACCCAGCAGGAAGCTCTGGGGCTCCAACGGCAGAATCGGATTAAGGCACTCCCCCGCTCCCCTTCCGGTTGGGTCCTGGCGTGCGAAAAAAAAAAAAAAAAGCTGCCTGTCATCAGCATCGAAGTGGTGACATGGGGAGATCTATCAGCA
Source organism: Xiphophorus hellerii (assembly GCF_003331165.1). NCBI lineage: Eukaryota > Metazoa > Chordata > Actinopteri > Cyprinodontiformes > Poeciliidae > Xiphophorus > Xiphophorus hellerii. Next base: position 27,729,835 of record NC_045691.1, read on the forward strand.
AATCCCATCGCATGGAGAAAATTCTTTTGGACCTGGCTGAAAAAAAAGGGGGTATGGGATGGGCTTCTTTTTTTTTGTCCCCCTTTTTCCTCCCCACCTCTCACCCACTTTCCTCGTACATTATTTCAAGCCCCAGGAGAGTATTCTCCATCATGTCAATGTGATGTAGCACACAGAGGCAATCATGCAGCCTTTTCTGGCCTCGGGGCTGCCTGCTCAGTGGAGAAAATGCAACTTTAGCACTTAATCATCCCACCGATACCTGCTGCACCAGTCTATGGGAAGGGTATTCAGAACAATATGAGACCGGATCCCCCACCCCCGCTCCCCGACCCCATTCCCCCTGATGGTGGCCAGGTTTCTGTGTATCCCCCCACGGTTAGGCGTTTTTCTGCCCAGTTCTCCCTCTTCCCACTTAAAGATCTGTGAGCGAAACTCTGCTTGTGTGTCAATCCAACCCTTTCAGCTAGAAAAAAAGAAAAGAAACAGACCCCGGCTGGTTGCAGTGTTACCCCACCTGACGCTCGCTGAAACATTTGGATTCATGAATCTCATCTCCTCCCCGAGAGCTGCTCTGCAATCAGAGTCATTCTAGTGTGATCAATGCCGCACCGCTGAGGAGAGGAAGACCACACGAAGCCAAGGCAGAAAGTGATGAAGAGGCTTTCTTTTTTCTTTTCTTTTTTTTTTATTTTTATTGGTACTCGCTTACATACTTGTACCACACTTTACTGGTGCATGTTTTTAAGGCTGCAGAGTTCACGTTTGATGGGACACAAATACAATAGAGGATGAATGGGCCGGCCCGAGGACACGCAGATACAGGGAAGAAAAAGAGGAATTTGTGTGTGTGCGCGTGTGTGTACATGCATTTAAAATGAACCGGGATGTGTGTGTGTGCGTGTGTGTATTATCAAGTGATTGATCGTCTGAACACATGGCTTCAAGGGAAGACACAGAGAGAGGTCAAACAAGACTGTTCCAAATAGACCTGTCGGAATCAGCCTGAGGGAGGCCCAACCGGTTAGACAAGGGCAATACTTTTTAGTTTTATTTTATTTATTTATTTTTATTTTTTAACACAAGTGCCCTTGCTTTACTGTGAATAGACTGGGCGAGCCCATGTATTATTCACTGGTTTTACTGGCTGATGAATAGAGGAGCTCCGCCGCTGCTCTTGGAATATTTATCAGAGTTTATCTCATTTAATCCCGTAACCTCTGGGCCGAGTTGGCGAATTAAGCGAACAAGATGCAAACCGCAGGGGCAAGTTTGCTTAACTGAGACAATTATCCCAAAGCTGTTTGTTTTAAATATGTATATTTATGTACAGTATACATACTGTATTGGTTATATTATGAGACTTTCTCTTGACATATGCCTACATTTTAATGTAGAACATAAAACTGTCATGTTTGGATACTGTTCATCGTTAATTTTTCCAAGCTGGATTCCTGTCACATTTTTAAATCATTCATCAGTCAAATTTTTAGGATTTTCTAAGTGAGGTTCTGTTTAAAATGTTTGTTGTCACTTCAGGGCCGACCTGAGGTATACATGGATTTTGCAGCTGCTCAACAGAGCTGGGATTCACCCAGGTCGACAAACGCACCGCTAACCCACGTACTGAGGAAAAGACCCACTGTTATGTTAACAAAGATAAAGTTTGTTTCTTCATTTCTGGTGCTTGCATCTGAGCTGGGATGACATTTCGAGCACACTTTATCTTTAATAAATAGATCAGCGAGTATTATTTGTGGCCCAAATGACAAAACCTATACCTACTTTGTGTTCTAGCTAACATCTATCAGTTAAAAAGAGAGAAATTAACAAAAGTGTTTATCTGCCGAGCTGAAATTTGCACCATTCCTTAAACCTGGAACCACACTACATTACTCCAGTGGCTGCAAAGGCCTCCAGGACATACTGTACTTTGATACTTTGAACACGCCTGCTTTAAACCACCATGGACCCCTGCTTATAATTTACAGTGGAAATGACAGGAGGCAGTGCGCCACCAATGATTCCTGTGTGACTGACTACAGTACATATAAAGAGATTCTCATCAGAATAAGGCAGTCTAAAAATCATAAAGTAGCATTCACATAACAAAAATATTACACTGCTTTTAGGAAAGAATGTATGTAAAACTGAAGCTTAATCTAAATGGAATACAGCCATTTTTAATCACCCCAAACAAAAACTTTCTACTGTTGGGTGAAGCCTGGACAGGTCATCTGTCCATCACAGAGACACAGAGGACAGACGACCACACACAGACACACGCACACACACACACACACACACACCCACCCACGCCCCCACACACACACACACACACACCCACCCCCCCACACACACACACACACACACACCCACCCGCACACCCACACGCCCACCCCCACACCCACACACACACACACCTAAAAGCAGTTCCAGCTGACCAATCAACATACCATGCATCGTTTTGGACTCAGGGAAGAAGCTGGAATATCCAGAAAAAAACTGATTTATTTTGTAATTTGGCACTTACCGGTATGTTTAGGCCTACAGTTAGGGAAACATGGTGGTGGCAGCATCATGCTCATACACACTTTTATTCAGCTGGTCAGAGTTGATCCAAAGATAAAAATGGAGCTGCAGGGTAGTCCTGAAACAACCTGTTGCAAAAAACTTGAGAATTAACAGTTTAGTTCATGTTTTAGAATTGCCTAGTCAAAGTTTAGACATAATTCAATCGAGAACATTTGGGAAGACATGAACATTGATGCTCAGAGATGCTCCCCATCCATTCTGACCGAGCTCGAGCTGTTTCCAAAAGAAGAATATTCAGTCCCTACCTGTGCAAAGTCAGTACAGACAAAACTCCAAACCGCTTCCAGCTGTAAGTGCAGCAAACGTTGGTTCAACAAAATGAACCAAGTCTTGCTTTGTTTCCCTGTTTCACTTCAAAATTATGCACAACATTACCTCGGTCTCTCAGAGCAAATCCCAGTTAAGTACGTTGAAGTTTTAGGTTGTAACACGCAGTACAAACACTTTTACAAAGCAGTTTGTTTTCTTTTCTTTACTTCCAGGAGTCGACAGTTCTCACCTTTTCCGCCCTGAGCTCTGCAGCAGCCGTGTCAGAGTACTTTGGAGTAAGTGGGATCTAACTCTACGAGTAAACCACCGGCCTCCGTTTCCCCACACAGAAGCTGGATGTCTGCCTTCTAGAATACTAATGAGGCTGCTCAGTGGGTCAAAGTTACTGACCCGAGGTGCAAAGATTCTGCTCAGGCCGAAGAGTCACTGGGTCGAGTGCAGTTTGAAACAGCAAGACTGAACATGTCTGTTTATGACCACTGGCCTTGACCAACGATTTATGGGTGTGGCTGATAGGAGTTTGTTAATATTTTAGTATTTTGGGGGGGGGGGGGGGGGGGGGGGGGGGGGTGAGATGAGGAAGAGAAGGGTCAGGGTTTAGTTTTTACGCTAAGGTCGATACAAAAGAGCCGCAACTTTTTATGTCGCATCTCTTTAAATAAGATTTCTTTTTTGTTTAAATCCACAGCAGACATGTAGTCTCTAAAGTCAGTTGTTGTTCAGTCCTCGCACATGATACAAAGTATAATCAGTGGGGTGGAGGAGGAGGATTTAAACATCCTGTGGGGGAAACCTCTCCGTTCGCTCTGTCCTCTGGTAGTGTGACTCATTTCGCTCTTTGGTTGTCCTCCTCGCTCATCCCGTTTGGAGTCATTTTGGAACTAAGTCCAGATTTCCATGTTCTTTCTGCATTCCCCCCCCCCAAGCCATTTTTTTTTTTTTTTGCAGCTTCATTCTCATTCTGTTCCACCTCGTTCGCTCCACTCTTGTGCTCTTTCACAACCTCGCTACAGGTGGAAGACTTCAGGAAGGAGTGGGGGGCCAAAGGAAAGGAGCCAAAGGAAAGCAGTCAGCGCTCGCTTTTTTTTTTCCCTTCTCCTCACAGCTTTAAACGAAAAAGTTTAGGGTTGGCTTTGTGGGCAATTAACGTACTTTCTCTTGGCGACTAAAATCCTCTATTATAAGCAAACACCATTCATGAGGCGGCAGATAATGGCCGTGCTTTCATTTCTGTCATGCGGAGAGCAGTTGCCCCCACCCCGATGATGCCAATCTCTCTCTGCAGCCAATGGTTCAACTTCTTCATGACAACCACTTCAAGAAGATTTTTCCTATTATTTCCTGTTCCCCTTGAACAGAACCGACCCAACGGTTTTGATGACGCCTTAAGTAGAACTTCATTTGGCTTCTCACTGATGACCAAGCCAGGGGACAGTGACCTTTAGGACCTACTGTGCCGTTTTGCCCTACTAAATAAAAAAATGTCTAGAGTTGCAAAACCCAAATAACCCTGTAAAACTATATATATGCTTTGAAATTCTATGGTCACCAATTATGTATATTTTGCACATTTGACGGACCCCTTCACTGTCCATTTTGAAAACCCGTCTGAAAACTTTAACCCAACCGAGACTTGGTATTGATTTTCTTTGTTTATCTGTAGAACTGTGTTGCTTTATTATGTTTTGATGTGATTTTAAAAACAAACAAACATTAATTATAGTGTTGTCGCTTTATTTTTATGCTTTCTTTTATCTTATTTGCCTCTGATGTGCAGCACTGTTTCAGCGGTGGCTGGTGTTAAAGCTAAGGCTAACGATCGTGATGATGATGACATACTGTAAATGTTTTATGGTGAAATTAAAACATTTTACAACCAGACAATGAAAAAACGGTCCGAATCGCAGTGGTAGGTTCAAAATTTGTGGAAAACAAAGAAGACGAAGAGGAAGAATGAGAAGAAGAAGAAGAGTTCGTTCTCAGATTAATCCCAAAAAGAAAAGTAAAAAATATACATTTTTAAAAATTACCATTTATGCCATTTTACAGAAGGAGCTGTAGGCAAATATAGCACAAAAACAGGAAAAAGTCGAGAACACTTGCGATTTTACAAACCTTTTATTTAAAAACACTGCCCTTCTTTATGGCTTTTTGCCAAAGTTATGAAGACCCTCTGAACCAACACCGCTCAGGTTATCCATCAGTTTAGGCAGGTGTGGAAAGGAGGATCCAAGATGAATTGGTTGTTTTCACAGGCAATAAATCGGCTATTATTTGTTTACATCTGTTTTAAAACAGCAGCCGACATGACTAAACCTATAACTCTGAATTTTGATTGTGATTTTGTGATCCACAATAATCAGACATGAGACCAAAAGCAACAGCTTCATTTACTGTGGCAGCTCCGTTGCGGCTCTCTCGTTTTCAGCTCCCTGATCACAAACCGTCGCTTCCCACCAACTCCAATCTCCAGCCTTCATAACTTCCGGAATTTCCCTCATTTGTGCTCTCACATACCAGTAAATGAGCTAAAAATGCCTTTCTGATTGGCTTAAATTGAACAATTACTGGGAGAAAACGCTTGCAACAAGCAGACATTTGGAAATGCCTGAATCCATCCAAAGTGCTAATTGGACGTTGCTTTTCATGAAAGTGCAACATTGCCATCTATCGGCGAGGAATGGACCTGCAGCACACACCAAAAAGGTGTTCTCTTGATGCTTGCAAAAAAAAGAGAAAATATTGTTTTTAAAGAAAAACCTGGGCAATTTGACAGCGTGTCAGTCTGTACAACACACTGGTTGTCATTTCTGACTGGAAAGAAAGACAAAACACAATTTTATCAGTCCAGATTTTGTGAGTGACTGTAAGAATTAATGTGAAAAAGAAGCAAGTCAACCCCGGACTGTGTGTTTAGGGTCACCTGCTGGAAGGTGACGCTGCGGCCCCAGCTTCTGGTCACTTTCAGACCCTCTTTAGGTTTTCTCCTAGGATTCCTCTATATTTAGCTCAACTCACTAGCGTTCCAGTCCCTACTGCAGAACACTATACCCACAGGATGATGGTGCCAACACCATGCTTCACCGTGAGAAATTTGGAGTCGTTCACTTTGTGCCACTTTTCCATGGCACTGTGTTTTTGGTCCACTGATATTCTCTGATCCTCTGATCTACAGGTTTACGATCCTCTCCACCTTCCAGCCGCTAATATAATCATCAGGTTTGCCTTTGGGTTTCTTTTGTCTTTTAATGGGGATGGTTAGCTGATGATGCAACTGTGCTGCTGCGGCGTGAATGATGATCCAGGTTGCTGTTGGTGAGTCGTGCTCATCTAACGCAACTCTTCTGGGTTCATTTAGACAAGAGCACAGATCAGTCTAGTGGCTCGCCCGTCTGTGAGAGAGATAATAGATGATAAGTTGGCTGTGGTTTGGACAACCTAGCTGGTGGCTCCTCCTTTTTCTGGGATGAAAGCGACAACAACAGTGCGCAAACATAAGAATGTGCGCAAAAAAATATAGCGGGCACCAAAGCACTGCATGAATTTTCTTACATGTCACAGATCTGGATGGTGCATCCTTAATTCCAACATTTAATTTTTTTCCTGAGTCACTTCAGCAAATCACAACCCTAATTAATTGAATGATGCATCGATTTTAACTTCCTTTATTTTCCCGCTGCAATTTTCAAGGACTTACGGAGGTCTAGGTGAGAAAAACAAACCCCATCAAAGAAGATAAACTAACCTGGAATGTATTTGGCAATATCAAAATGAGGAATTTCTTCATGCTGCCTCCACTCAGATTACATCTAGAGAATAGAAATCGGAAGGGCTAAATCGATTTGGAAGAGATGCAAATATCTGCATGTAAAAATCACACAAGCTCTTTTAAAACTGGTCACCCGCCCCCACATTTCTTTGTATGTGTGTGTGTGTGTGTCCCTTCCCCCAGCTTTGACTACCTCTTCTCTCCTCTCTCCCTCCATCCTTTGCTCTTCAGCCCTAACAGCCCTTGACAGCTGAAGATGAAATAGAAAATTTGATATCAAACACCTACAGAAAGGAGGGCTGACCTTTGATCAGCTCGCCGTTTGATGTTGTGACATGAAATTTGCATCACGGGAGCCCGGGCGACGGACGTCACGGCGAAAAAAGATGAAAAAAAAAAAAAGAAAGGGTAGAACGGTGCAGCACCCCCCCCACACACACCCCTGTCAGGCAGGCGCGAAGGTCAAGGGCCCATTAGGAACGAACAAGCCCTTTAATCCCACACAAGGACCTCAGCACAGCATTTGATGTTCAATACTCGGAGATGGAATAGAAAATTGAGCCCCGAGAAGTCTTGCGACTGTGCAAGTATTCATTAGGTGTTAGCCGACGAGCGAACAGGAGAGGCAAGAGAGCGTTATGGAATTATTATCAGATGTGATTCTGTGTTTGGATCAAAAAAGAAAAAAAACTCATAACTTCGGCAGGTCAAACAAGATTACACCCTGCTGCTAGTCCTGCAAAGGAAAGAAAGATGAAAGAAAGGACAGTCGTCCATTTGACACGTCCATTTTCTCAAGCGATCTGTGGCAGCATTTCCTAACGTCTGAGCGGCTTCCTGCGAAGAGATGATGACGTAGACAGTCACATATGGCTGGATCCGAACGCCGCCTATTGATCTGCAGGCAGGTGGATCGCTGACGCTCTGAAGCTGTTTAACTATTCAGGCTGGCACGTCATTTTCCACGCTCCGTTCTTTTCCACAAATAAACCCGTCAGCCCCGCCGCCCATGCTACAGCTGCCCCGTCGCCCCGCAGCCCTCGTTAGCTTTAAAAGGGCCAGTGTTATGTGTTTTCCGGACATGCAGTGCCATTTTATGGCATAATCAATGAAAATGCTGTGTATGTCAAATATGACTTAAAAATACATTTTACTTCCTACTTTATCGCCTTGAAATTGGGGCGCTGTCTCTTCAAAAACTGCCTCTTTTCCTGACACTCTGCCTTCAGGAAGTCATCACAACATCTCTCTTCTATTAACCCGTCAGCAATGAGAAGCAGCTGGTATGATGAGCTCAGCAGATGCACAGTTCCACCAGTCTGGTCTGAATGACTAGCCAGCCAGGGTGAGGCTGGAGGAGGAGCTGCACCTCTTAGGCGGGGCTAGGGCCACCCAGGCGTTTTTCCACAGCTGAATGGTTGCCATGGGAGATAAAGAATTTCTCAAACGTGCACAAAAGAATCAAAGCAACACTACAGGTATGTTTCTGATGAGGTGATGACATTATAACATGATGGGAAGCTAAAAACGAAACGTAACTTTTACACAATACTGCCCCTTTGAAAGGAAAGTAAAGAAAAGTAAAGTAAATGAAAAGAAATGAATTAAAACCCTCTGGTTTTATCCCAGAAGAATAATCTTAGTAATGTTTAGAATTTGGGTTCAAAGTCCAAATGAGAAAACCACAGAGACATTTAAAGCATGTGCGATGGAGAGAGAAGACATTAGTTTGGTTTCGAACCACAGTAAGGTAGCCTGTTATTGGTTTTACGTTGACAGTTCAAAGGTGGCCAGAAATAGACAAAACGTGTCGCAGTTCAAGTTCATTTCTCATTTTATTCCCCAGACCTGTCCTTTATTACTATCTCAAGTACTTCGAACTATGACAAGAAGTGGCTGAAATCTTATGTTTGAGTTTTAGAGATGCTAGTGACAGATTTGGTGAAGTTAAGTCTTTGGTTCTTCAATGCTATTCTGAACATTCATTCTCAATTCCCTCCAGTAGATCCCCTTTGATTTTATGGTGCATGTTGTTTATTTACCAACTTAATCATCAAAATGTACTAAAGTTATTACTCCTAATGGATTAATCATTAATTCTGTGACAACATGGCCATTCATTTTTGTGTTAAAACTGTGATTTTTAAAAACCATATTTTTTTTTGTAATATAGGAATCTCTTTCCTTTCTGTAAAATATGGAATCAGATGACTTCGCATTAAACACTGACTGATATGAGACTAATAAGATAAATGGTGGTATATTTCATGAGACTGATAAGCGACTATGATTTAATTACACACGGATAGAATATATTATAGTTTCTTTAGAGGTATCAGCGTAAACAGAGCCTGAATACAACATACATTTTTCCAAATATCTAATTGTAGAGATTTTTTAAAATCCTTTTCCTTCCAAGTCCCAATCACGTTCTCCATGGTTTGGCTGTCAATGCATGACACAAAAAACAACAAAAAAAACAAATACATTCTAAATAATGAAGCTTGTGGAGGCAACAGGACAAACATCGAAATGCTGTAAATCCATAAGCGACAAATGAATATTTGCTGAGGATCTTTTCAACGTGCATTTCTGTAAACTGGTAAAGATTCCCCACACGCAGTCCGCTGCAGAAACTCACCAATATGAGGTAAGGGGGGCTGCTCAGGTCAGACATTTTTTTACGACGCAGGAGTTTGCCGGGCTTGATCAATAATTTTGCACTGTGTAATTATCTCATCATTGCGCTCATTAATTACACTTTCAAGGCTCATTTCCAGGATTTGGCCGCAGATGCCCCACCGGTGGGACCGTCCAGAGGGAGGGGACGCTGACTGAGTGGCGGCGAAGGAGGAGGAGGAGGAGGAGGAGGAGGAGAGAGACGCCTGATTAATACTCTGTCTCTCCGTCTTAAGTTGGCCGCCACTCGGCGGGGAGTAAAATGCGGGCGCTCCGTCACCCGGGACTCCACAAAGTGGAAGTCAAACGAGGCCTTTGTTGGCAAAAATCCACATTACTCCTCCCGTGAGCCAAATCTAGAGAGAAGGCCCCGCTTCAGGCTTTCCCCGAGAATTTCCCGAGCAACACGTCTGACTGCAGGGTGGATGAGGAATGAGCGAAGAGAAGTAGAGAACAGTGAGTGAGTGCAGGTAATCGTGTTTCTTAAGAGATACTACAACATGAATTTGGCCGAAACTTAATCCGGAGTTGTGCGTGACGTTGCTAAATGTGATCCCTTCTTCGCCAACCTCCCCATCTGCTCTGAAAGTGGGGTTGCCAGACTGGCTGAATAATTTCCTCAGACTCAGACAGCTGTTGGCTCCTGCTGCATCACGCTCCCCCCCCCCCCCCCCCCCCGACTACAGCTGGATTTGCTGGGAGGAGAAATTTTGAAAAAAAAAAAAAAAAAAAAGTTAGATTACAGTGTTTATGCAGAGATCCCTTTGATTACATTTACTGTGCGTGACTCTGACTCCAGAATATACTTTATGAAACTCAGAACTCTGAGGGGGGGAAAAGAGCAGCTTCAGTCCCAGAATATGTTTTATTTAAGCAAATTCAGCTTTTATGGAAATGATCTTATTCCCTTAAACAGGTTTTTAGGTCCGAACCACCAGCTAAGCACAACACAACTCTGGCAGAGACTGTAGGTGTGAGCAGCTGATCTGAGCTCACTGATGCCACCTGGTGTTCGTTTCCCCAGAACTGATTTTGAGAGAACTTGAGCAACAAAAGCTCTGCGCACATCCAATAGACACAGTGTCTTGCATTAGTATCCACACACAAAAAGCTCTTACGCATTTTGTCACATTTGAACATCAGACTTCAATGTTTTACATTGCGGGTTCGTGTAATAGACCAACATCCACTGGTGCACAACTGTGAAATGGAAGTGAAGGGATGCATGGTTTTATTATTTTTGTATTTTCTAATTAAAATTTGAAAAGCAAAACAAAATTAGCATTTTTCTGTGTGCTATGACTCTGTATTTTGGGGTTTTTATGATGTAACGCACCTGGCACTGCCTCTTCGCTGGAAGGTGCTACACAAATCGACTTGATTGATTGTTAAAAATCTGAAAGGCTTTACTTAATTACTCATTTAACCTCAGTATAAGTCCTGTTTTAGGAGATTACGGTAATTAGAAAACATTAGTACTCCGAAAAGAAGAGTGGTAAGATAAGAGTCCTTGTTGTAGGAAAAAAAGCCACAGGCAGTCTTGTTTGAGCCATTAACAGAACCATAAATGCCATATCATGCCGACTTTATGGCGGTGGCAGCATCATGTTGCTGGAATCTGTCCAGTTTTCAGGAAAAACTGCAATGTTGTTCAGCTGTTCTTTCACGTCTCAGTCAGTTTTGTATGCGTTACACTTTACTCTCGTCTTCCTAAATGAAATCCAACATCAAAAGTTCAAGTTACCTAATCAGTAAACAAATGTCGACATAAAGATATCTGTTGTAAAAAAAAAAAATGCTTGTTTACTCAGTAGTCATGTAGGATGTTATTGTCTCAGTGAAATATGGTGGTGGCATGTTGTTCATGACCAAGAACTGGGAAACTGATCAGAGTTGATGGAAAAGATAAATTGAGCTAAACAGAATTTGAACCTGGAAAAAACAAAAAACCTTGTTTAAAGTCTGCAGAATACCAGAGTGGAGTTTCCCATTCCAGGAGGACAACGACTCTAAACACGCAGTCTGAGCTACAACTGAATGGTTCACATTAAACCACATTCATGTTGTAAAAGTGCTAAATCCAAGTGAAAATCTGTGATAACTGCTGTACACAGATGATCTCCAACCCAATCTCACTGAGCTTGAGCTGTTTCGCCAGTAAGAATGGAAAAAAAAATAATAATAATTAAGTTTCTTGAATGTGTGAAGATGTTAGAAGTCACTTTAAGAGCAGCAACATGTGGTTCGACAAGGCTTGTAGTCAAGGGGCAAATTACAAACGCATGCCTTAATTCTCCGTTTTATTTGGAAAACAAAAAGTGAGAACCGTGTAATCTTTTCCTTCCACTTCCCAGTTAAGCACTAATTGTTTTATCTAAAAAAAAAAAAAAAAATCCTACTATTTGCCTTTGAGGACAATCTTACATGTTCACACATGTGGAAAACCTACTGAGAGAATGAAATGACTTATCAAACTTTAGTGGCAAGAACTTCAGAGACTTGAGTAGCTTGGCATGCGGTGAAAAAGGGAGGAGCCACAGAGAGAAGAGGGAGAAAAAGCAAGCGAGCTGTAGGAGGAGGAGAAGGGCAAGGAGGTAGGGGGTTAAAAGAGGAGAACCAGCTGGGTTTGTTCATGCTCTGGACACAGCTGCAAGCACAGTTGCGTGAAGGAAGGCTTATGGAAGGCCGGGCCCAAACATGGAGGAGTTTCACGCCTCAGCTGCGGGGAAGTCAACTGGGCAACTGCGGGCTAATAAAGAGACTGGAGGCAGATGATTTTTGAGCTTTTGAAAAGCCGTCCCCGTACGCGGGTCTTTTTTAGAAATTAATCGACTGAATTTTATTCCTGCAGCTGGAGCTACGACTGATAAAAGTAAAAGCATGCGATTACAGAAAACATTCAGGCTGTCGAACCGGAAAGAAACATAAAAAATACACCTCTTTTTTTCTTCAGTTGTTCTTTGTCATGGACATTGATTGCCAGCCTTTTTAAAAAATATATATTTTAAATGGATGGTTCAAATTATATTAAAGTGTAATTTGGTTGTGTCCACCAGAGGGCAAACTGTCTCTGCAGTATTTGCACCAAAACCTGCTGAGGGGAAGACTCCAGAGTGCTGGGAGCGGCAGATTCTCATGCTCGTCTTCCAAGAGTGACGAACATGAATCAGTTGTTTTGACCACAGCACTGCTCAATCACGGCTTTAAAGGTGTGCAAACTCCTTTGTTATTATTATTTGGTTGTTTTTCTTCCTTAAAGGCATGCATGCCATTGCTTTCACCTCGGAAATTCTTTTCCCACTCGGACACACAACCTTGGCCGTTTCATCCTCCCCCCGTTTTTTCCCCCCCTTTCTTGCTCCAGGCAGGAAATGAACACAGGAGGTTTTGTGCTTCACTGTGGCGGGGGTCGGGACCCCCCACCCTTCCCAACGACTCGACTTGATGTTGGGAGATGAGACGGGAAACAGGTGTCACCCATGACCTTCACTGTTCAAACACTACAAGCCCCACAGTGAGGTGTTCTCTGTGGGGGGTGGTGACAGGAAGGGGTGTAGCTGCCTTTTTAGCATTTCATTTACCCCCCCCCCCCCCCCCCCCCCTCCTCCTCCTCATCATCATTTGCCTTCTCCCTACCAAATGTGAGGTGACTCACACACTCCGGTGTTTGTCAGCAAAGATTGTTCTCATCAGGACCAGTGAGGGCTGTGTGTAAAACACGGCGTTCCTCGTCACGCTCACCCCTGCCTCACCTCGGCTCGGAAAGACGAACCCCTAGTCAAAGAAGCAGAGAACACAAAGTAATAACCTCCAAATCCCTGCGGATGGCTTATGTGAAGCCCGAGACGATTGGGAAGTCGGGAGCCGGTGGTGACTCTGTCCTCGGTGTGTCTGTCAGCGCCGCTACTATCGCCCGCTCTGTTTTCCTCATAAGAAAAAGATTAATTCTGCAGATTATCGGGCTTCAATAAAGTACTTACTGTTAACTAGCAACTGGGATAAGTTGATGCCTTGTCCAGAAGTGATTAATGGGCGGTCAAAGGTTAAGGACGCACCAGAATGTACCGTGTGCAGGGGTAAATCGGAAGATTGTAAACATGGAGGCAGGTCTGAAGAGAGAAAGTCACAGGATGACGGAAAAGTGATTCAAAAAGGAAGGAACACTGGTTTGCAAAAGCATACGCGTCCCTTGATGTTTTCACACAGATTTATTCCAGTTTTGGGGGATTTTATGTGAAAGACCAACACAAAGTAGCACACAATTGTGAAGTGCAAGAAAGGGAATCCGTAGTTTTCGAGATGTTTTGCAAATGAAGACCTCAGAAATGTAGCAGACATTCATATTCATCTTACATGAGTCAATAACTTGGCTTGTAGAACTGCCTCTTGTTGCAAGTCTTATACATTTTTGCCCATTGTTTTTCAAGCCAAATCAGTTTGCATGGAGAGCATCATCAATTTTCAAGTCCTGTCGATGATTCTCAATTGTAAAACGGTTTGATGTAAACGATTCCATCATGGCTGCAGCGGTATGAGTAAGGTTGGTGTCCAGCTGGAAAATGTCTCTCAGTCCCAACATCAAGTCTTTTGCAGTCTCTAATAGATTGTCTTCCAGGATTGCTCTGTATTTACCTCCAACCATCTTCCTATCAAATCTGAACAACTTCCCACCTCCCTGCTGAAGAAGAGCAAAGCCTTAGCCTGCTTTACCTTGGGTATTACGTGTTCAGGGTAATGTGTGGCCAGACAGAATTTTCTAAAATCAGAAAGTTGAGTTTGATTGAGGCCATCTCTTAGCTGTGGATTGGATTGGGACTAATTTTGTGGTGCATTTTAAATAATGGTTCTCCTACTTTTCCGTAAAAGTGGAAGAACTCAGTTTATTGAGTTGAGATCACTACAACCAATTGCCATTGGCTCCTTGGCTACTTTCCCCAAGCAACGTGCTCCTTGTCCAGACTGTCAGTTTAGGTGCATAGCGACTGAACCTGTTTACTAAGTAGTGGACTTCTGAAGACAATTAGTTGCATTGGATTGTATTTACAAGCATCAGCTTTAGGGGGTTAATCAACAAATGCATAGCACAATTTTCAAAACCCTGTGAAGTTTCCCTTCAACTTCAAAACGATGCACTTGTTTGTGTTGATCTACCACTTAAAATCCCAAACAAATTCATTTAGGTTTATAGTGGTAATGTCACAAAATGTGGAAAAGGCCACTAACTATCCATCTGTCCATCCATTGTCTACACCGCTTTGTCCACATCGGGTCACTGGGGAGTAAGCTGACTCTATTTACATCACACCTTTCATATGTCTAAACCCCACAAATGATTTACAATAAAAATAAGCACAAAACACAGAAAATAAAAACATAAAAAAGATAAAAACAGAACACATACACAGCATAGAACTGAAGCCGGTGCCTGTCTCCAGAAGTCATTGGGCGAGAGGTGAGGTACATCCTGAACAAGTCCGCCGTAGCGGTCATGTTTTTGGACTGTGGTACCTGGTAAGTCGGGGTACCTAGAGAGAGCCCATGAACGCATGGGGAGAATATGCAAACTCCATCAAGAGAGGACCTTCTTGCTGCAAGAAGGTCCTGTGTTGCGCCATTGTTAACTATCTTCAGTATTGTTTCTAGTATTGGATAACAAGTGCATGAAACACGTTGAAGGAAAAAGATTCATCATGACTCACCCCCTTGTGGAAAGAGAGAGGCTGAGCACGTTACCCTGAGTGATCCCCCCCAGAGTCACCCGGTTATTCTCTGACACGTTAACAAACCCGACCCGAAAGAAGACCAAGATCCCCTGGCTGCAGCTCCATTCAGCTTATGTATCACACGCACATACGTCAAAGTCTTACAGCCATTATCTCACCACAGACACGACCATAGATATCCCCAACCATTTGTCTATAGAAGGGCGCCTGCTTACGGACTAATGGTTATCCTGGTTGTGCGTCTGTGGTATGAGCATGACAGCCAACTGTTTGACACTGAGGCCGCAGAGACAGATGGCAACCAAATGCCTTTTATTGCCTGTCTCTACCACTTGTGTGTCCCGATCACATCAGTCATGAAAACTACAGGGACCACGTGACACGAACGGGTGGGGAATGGGGGGGTGTCTCTTTCTTCATCTCCAAAGCCCCGCAGGCCCTCACTTCAAAACCAAACGCTCTCACACAATTAGTGAATTATGTGTTTTGCATTTCATATCTGCCGCGCATATTTTTTCCCTCGTTTGTGCGCGCGTGCATTCAATCGGTGCGCGTGCTTCGTGTGAGTGTCTACGTGTGAGTGTCGCTGCTCGTGCGCTCCAGAGTGTCGTGTTGCGCCGCTATGTGCTGATACAGAGCCCGGAGTCACAGGTTGCACCTGGTGTGTGAGAGCAGTTCGCCAGCTGCTGACGCTCGAGTGTCAGATGCACACAGACGCACACATACATAAGCATTCACACACAGATATATTCACACAGTAGGCAAGAGGCTGTATGTATGTTTGTTCATTCCATTCTTTACACGCATGCACATGTATGCTCGCTCCGTCACACTGCTTCCTCATAACACGCTTGACCTGCAAAGAATGAATGTGTTGGTTTATATTGAGTAGAAAAAAAAAAAGAACAACAATAATTTTTTAGGACAAACTAAGCTTGCACAAACAAAAAGATAAAGTGCTTTTGATTCTTTTTTTTTCTTCTTTGGAAAACAGTTAAATGGATGTTCACATATTTGTAAAAATTTAAACCAAACACATACAAATATTGAATGTTTCACTGGTCTTTACATATATTACAGCAATATTTAAACAGGTGAACTGAATTGAATTCAGTGTGAAGGCTTGAACTTACAATAAAATCTCCGCAGACTTCTCGTTCCAGTTTGAACAATGGTAAAGATCTCTCTGGCAGGTACGAGCAAAACGTTCAGGGATTTATTTATATTTTTATGCAGGTTATGGATGGAGCTAACTTTAGATTAATTCATCTTCAGAGACTGCAGGTCCATTTATTGGCACCGCAGCGATATATATCACTGCTGAAGGTTTATATGTGTAACATTTCTGTCTTCTTGTGCCACGCAGTTTCAACCAAGCCTCAGCTGTCCGGCAGATGGCCTCACAGTAGACTCTGAAGTGCTTTGGCACACAGAAGAATTTCTGATTGGCGTATAAACTGCATGGTGTCCACAGCCTGTTCCAGGAGGATTTTTTTCCTGCAATGTAATCTTGGATTTACCGAAACACGGTGGTCTCTATTTTGGAGACGGAGATAAAGATCGTCTACTGATGGAAAGATATTTCAGCATGTTCTAATTCATAGACATCAGAACTGAGGGATGCTGTTCTACATTACCTCAGAGGCGGACAGCTTCACAAAATCTGATGCATACATTTAGCAGGAAATCTACGCTTTCACGTGCACAACCAACACACACCACTGTGCACAAAGACCGAGGGCCAGCTGTGCTTCAAAGCTGTAGAACCCAGCACCCGGACTCAACAACCCCCCGACTTTCAGTGAGATATCACGCCACAACTCTGGCACAAAAACACAAGCTAACAACAGCGATTAACTCGGCATGAAAACACAATGTACAAATATGCGAAACAAGCTTGGATGAAAAAAACATGTGCAGAGCCCTGCAAAAGCAGTCGTACCCCGAGAGCCTTGCTTTGTTGGAGTCTCTGACCGGTAGAAGTGTTCAGCTCCGTCCACCCCATGCATGGAGGCCGTCCAGGCATGTTTTCTTTGGCAGAAAAGAAAACATGCCAAAGCATGACACTGCCACCAAAATGTTTTAATGGAAATTATGTGGTCTGGGTAATGAGAATTGTTAGATTTGCACAACGCAGAGCATTTTGCAAGTAGGCCAAGATATTTAACGTTAATGATTAGTTGAATAGTCCTCTAACCCAAGCCTGTCTTTAACTTTAACTAGGACTGTTAAGGACTGTAGCTTCCCCACATGATGGACAGTGTGAAGCAGTCAACTGACTCCCTGGAGGTAAAGCTTGAAGAATCTTTGATTCCTCTGGGCTCGTTGCCCTAACCAAGGCTTGCATTGGCAGAGGTGTCTGGCTGCTGCATTCCCAACATGCACCTGGGTGTGTTTGTGAAGGGACAGGACAGGCTGGAAAGAAGAAGCAGCTATGTCAATAGCACCAAAATGGGAAAAACAAACATTTCGGGGTGAAGTGTCGGTTCAGTTATTTCTCCCCTTGAATAGTTTTCCTTTTGTTAATTTCCCCCTCACTACGCAATCTGTGCAGCCCGACAGAACTTTTTATTCTCCTCTCTCTCTCACTGCAAGTGTTTGCTCCTGTTCAACATTTCCTTCTAAAACTGGAAATGAGACATATAATTGGTCGTGTCTAATAAAAAGTGGTTGCTTTCAGAGGAATTATCCAGCAGGAGAACAGTCTCTCTAATTAACATTTCTTCATTCGTGTGAGTTTTAAACTCTACATCGTGGATCGAGTGTTGCATTCTGATCAGTTGAATTTAAAAAAAAGAAAAACTGGATTCCCCAACCAGATAAATGCGCCTGCGTTGCACCTGTTGGACCCATTTACTGTCGCCAGATGTTTCCGCTGACGTTCGTTTCGTCTAGCATGATTTGGAGGAAATTCCAACCAGAATCCATCATGTTTTTTGCTTTGAGTTATTAAAGCCTCCTGCTCCTGTTTGTGCCGCTCTTAAAACTTCTGAAGCCGTTCGAGATTTCTTACAATAGACAAAAAAAATAACTTGAGGACTCGGCGGAATCCTGCCGTGATAAAACAATTTTAAAAAAGTAAAGTCATTTGATTAGAGATCAGATTTTAATCAGTGCTTCCGAGGAGAAATTATGCTAACACCTTATTTTAAACACATTAGCTAAGTCTGAACTCATTTTTAAGATGTGCTTCAATTTTAGCTAATTCTAAAGCTCATTTATATGTTCAGAAGGAACTGAAATTGGATTAAAACTTTAACATTTCTTCTTTTTCCTGCTGTTCGTTATTAGCGGCTTCCTCAAGGGTGAAGAAGCTCAGCTTGATAGCCGTAGTTTGACTTTAGCATTAGCTCTCGTCACTAAGCTAGCTAAAGCTGGAGTTAAGTTTAACGTGTAGCTCTGATACGAAAACAAAATTGTGTTGTGACAGTTTTTAACTTTTTATACGGGGTCGGATCACGATCTAGGAGATTTTATGAAAGTGGAGAATTTGGTTTATTTCAGATCTGGACATATATGGAACAGAAAATAAAGGGAAACATTTTCGTTTGCACACTTTATTCAAGGCCCCCATTGTTGAATGTTCATTGGTTCCTTCCCTCCTTCTTCGGTTGCTTCTTTCCTTCCTTAATGGAGCGGTAGGTCATCAGTTCATTGCAGGGCAACACATAGACACAATACAAGAATTACAGAGATCAATTTCTCTAACACTCATAATTTTGGACTTTGAGGAGAACCCAGGGTACCCAGAGAGAACCACGAACACATGACCGGGAATTGATATGTAGGAATAAGGTTATAAGAATTCAAGCCTTGTCAAAGTCTGCATTTACAAACAGATACGTTTTGTACATCATTTCTCATTATTTAACAGTACAGAATGTCTACGTTTTGTTGTGTGAGGTTAAAATCCTCCATCAGAAAACGATGAATGAGGCTTGCTGGGAATTGAGGCGTTAAGTCGGAGGTTCCCATCAACACTCCCACTCTGGCCACAAACAGCCTCTCCTTGACGTCGCTGGCAATGGTCAAAACAAGATTCTTTCAAGAGGAGAGCCTTTGCAGCTGCAAGCTCTAAAGCACTAACAGACAATCGGCGGGCTTTGGTTGCCTTGGCGATATATTGCTTTCCACCAACCCACCGCGATGCTCTAAAATGTGAACAAAGCTAAGGAGAGGCAGGACAATAAAACCTTTCCCTAATACCTCTCCCTCTCCGCCCCCTTTTCCCACAAATGATGCATTCGTTGGAGCAAAAAAAAAAAAAACACAACCCAATTTAAGACACATTGAAGATTTTTGCTCACAGATTGAGATGCACAAAGCGTCCTTGCGAGGTCCGGCGGCTCCTCATGCCTCATTTGTTATTGGTCTGCATTACTCTTTCTATTAAAGGAGCGTGAGGAGGGCCTGGCATGAGTGTGTGACATGTCTCGTGGACCGGTGCGGTGTGTGTGGATGTTTTTCGTGTGGGGAGCATGTGTGTGTGCGTCCTCTGTATACAGAGCCCATCTGTTTGGTGGCCGGACAC
Organism: Xiphophorus hellerii; assembly: GCF_003331165.1. Lineage (NCBI taxonomy): Eukaryota > Metazoa > Chordata > Actinopteri > Cyprinodontiformes > Poeciliidae > Xiphophorus > Xiphophorus hellerii. Next base: position 27,749,402 of record NC_045691.1, read on the forward strand.
AGTCTGGGAAAGTGTGTGCAGGCAAAGAATTCACGCACAGCACAAAGGTCCAATTATGAGCACCCACTTGGAGAAGGAAAAGGGGGGAAGAGGAGAGTTGAACAAGAGGGGGGATAATAGGGGTTTGTCCATCTCTGGAGGGGGTATGGTGGTTTCCTTGCCTCTCACCTCGCCCTCCTTTGCTTCACCACAAACAGATATGCGTCAACACGAACAGAGCGGGAAAAGAAATTCCTGGGGAGGAAAACAAGACCACTCTTTCAGCGATCCGGGCTGCAACTCGGAAGCCGTTAGCGAGGCTTAGAGTTAGCCTAAAAGCAGCCGCCGTGCGTAAGAACGCAGAGAGGAAATATTTAAAGTGAAGTTAATTTACCACAAGGACGCCTTTCCTGTGAATTTATTTGCTAGCCAGTCTTTTCTGCAAGTCACTCAAACTTATTTTCGATGTGGTCTGTCACCTGTGGAACGACTGGCATTGATCAGTTTAAAATATTTTTTTGCTGTACTGTTGTACATCAATTTAAAATGTACCCAAATAGAAGGAAGATAGGCAGTTTCGTTTTGGTACATCACATAGGGGTATCTGATTGGACTTCTCTTTTAGATGTTCACGTAACGTTTTAAAGTCGTCCTTGTTTTTTTCCACTTGATTTGCATTTTTTCTGTCAAATTCCTCCATTAAGGGGAGAGCCAGCCCATAGCATAGACAGTATATGCAAACGCTAAGGGCGCCAGCGGTCTTGGGGTGCCACAAAAAGGAGCAAGGAAAAAAAAAATGTAAAAAAACGATTCTTTTTAAAACTAATAGCTAATAATAGATGGCCATATCCTTCAACTGATCAGGTCAGAATGTTTTAAATGTTTTCTTCTTACAGATGATTTGTGTTTTGGTGAAACAAATTGGAGGGAATGCCACGCAAAATCTTGCCAAGGGCACCAAAGTGGCTCGAGCCGGCCCTGCTCACAAGTGTTTACTTCTATCATAAAGGGCTGCAGTAAAGATTTGAGTCAATTGGGGGAAAACTGCATGGATTTTGGGTTAATTTAGCAACAATAGATGCATTTTGTGAAGTGGACAAACGTAGGTTGGAGTGTCCTGATTTTATTATCAAAGGTCTTCACTGGTTATGTTGAACTGAGTGGAGATAAACACCATATGGTCTGGTCAATGCATTCCATTATTATGTACATTTACATTTAAATACAGTTTAATTTTTCCAAAGAACTGCACATCATGCAACTCTGGAAAAAACTAAGAGCCCACTGCACTGAACCCCACTGAAAACCTCCTGGTTATTCCACCAAATATTGATTCCTGAAAATCTTCCTGAGTTAAAACATCAGTATTGTTGTTTCTAAATCAATATGAACTCGTTTTCTTTGCATTATTTGAGGTCTGAAAGCGCTGCATCTTTTTGGTCATTTTGACCATTTCTCATTTTCTGCTAATAAAAACTAAATTTTTGCTTGGAATTTCAGAGACATGTTGTCAGTAGTTCATAAAAGAACAATGTCCATTTCACACAAATATACACCTATAAATAGTAAAATCAGAGCCACAGATCATTTTAAGTGGTCTCTTAATTTTTCCCAGAGCTGTATTTAAAATATTCAAATAATAATAATAATAATAAAAAGCAACAATTTAAAAAAATAGAAAAATCCAGGGAAAATGACAAAATTCCACACAGACGCAACTTGATCACTAGACAGAATTACAACATGTTCTACCAATTAACCCCACTCTCTCTAAACTTACTAAACCATTGTCATTTTGCTAATCAGATACCACCTTCAAAGAGAAGAAGCCCGGTTGTAAGTGCAACTACAGAAGTCTGGTTCCAACTTGCACAGCTGGACTCCTTGTGACTTACAAGCAATACTTTGAATTCTGCGGTGAGATCTGTCATGGTGCATCACTCATCACTCATCCACCATAAGCTTTACAGATGCCAGTTTGTGATGTGACCCAAATATTCAGCAAGCAGAAATAGCGTCTTTTCTTTTTTGTTGTTTGTTTTTTTTGGGGGGGAGAAGGGGTTTCATGCGCTTTTGGAAAATACTTTTTATTTCCTGACATCCTGCAGGGGAAATTCACAGTTCCCGGCCCAGCTGTGTTTTTACTGTCAGTGAATATTAGTGAAAACAACGTGCCGCTCTCTGTACAGTCCGTGGGCTTCTGGCACCTTCAGCAGCCTCACTTCCAGCCTGTCTTTAATGTAAAGCAGCTGATTAGATTAGCCTATGACAGGAGAAAGCGACAGCCTCACCGTCAGCGTCATCTTCCTCAGTTTGGGCTCAACTCATTGCCAGCTTAACTTTGATCTCCTATCGTTAACACCGGTAATCACTTCTGGGGAGAGAAAAAAAAAAGCTTTTTGCTTCTGTTTTATCTCAGCAGAATAAAGTGGACAACTCCACACTTTAGCGTCACACCACACAGTGCTTGTGAGTCCAGACGGTCTTTGATCTCCCCTGTCTGGTTTGTTGTGCCGATGAGGGGACGTGTAAAAAATCTCAGAGGAGGACTGGGGCTTGGACAGGATGTGGCCCTCTTTTGTTTTGGCTGGGATGGAGTCGTCAAAACTAGGTTATAGTTATTTCTTCAGTGTCAGGTGTATCTGTAAAAGTTTTAGAGCTTTAAAAAAAAACATAAAAAGTTAGTTCAGATAGCAGATGCGTCCTCTGTCAGGTGACAGGCAAATAGTAAACATTGCATGCCAAATATGGATGCCTGTTTTAAACAAATGTTGCTAGGTAACTGGCAGAGCCTCCAGAGTGTCAACACTTCAGATGAATGCAAGAAAAAAACCCCTCAAAGTCGTGAAATATTCACATGCTTGTTACTCAATGCTTTTGCTCAAGTCAAAAGATAAAAAGTGGGCACTGATTGGATGCTACACAGCCAAGGTGTTAGCATCTGCTATGGATGGAGGGGGCGCTATCACACTGAAAGAAATCGTCTCAGGGCAGGATTTATGATTCATGAGAAAGGTTTCAGTTTCCGTTTATTTCTTCAAGGACATAGACTAAAACAACCAAACACAAAATTACATCCAAAAACACGGATGAAGAAATGACTGCCTAAAATTCTTACCCATCAAGCAATTGTGAATAGATTGAAGCAAACTAAAAGCATATTGAAATATATTCAGTATATATGAATAAATACATTTGAAAAATCAAAAGACTCCAAAGTCTAAGGACAAAGGCAAATAAATAACACAGAAGTAATCGTACATATCTGAAAAGAGATTCGAAAACCATCAAGGCCTAAGGTTAAGCGTCATGAGGCTTGATTAAAACAAGTATTGATACACATTTCAGTGTCCTGTGTTGGTCCCACATAAGTACTAACACAGTTTATTGTTGCCTTTTGGAGAAAGACATTTGTTGTGACAGATATGACAGCACTTGATACACAGTCGACAGAAACAAATTTGAAAGTCGTTGCACACAGTTTAAAGAAGCAAATATTTTCTCACTGTTTGGCATCAAATCAGATTAAAGGTTTGCTATTTTAGGTTTGTCAGGATTATCAAAGATTTTGATGGGCATGGGATGGCCACTCCAAAACACTGACTTTGCTTGTCTCTTTGTGGCAAAAAAAAAAATGCTTGAGTCACCGTTGTCCACTTTAAAAACTGAGTTGTGCCCAAGCTTTAAGATCCTAAGGTGTTGTTTAAACTTTTCCACATAATGTTATGTCCGAATGATGGCGTCTATGTTTTGAAGTGCACCAGTCTTTTCTGCTGCAGAACCCCCAGACGACATAATCCTTCACAGTCGGGAATGTCATCCCAGGCTGAAAAGCTTTCCTCTTTCTCCCTTAAATGTAACAATGGTTGTTATCGCCATATTCTTTAATATTAGCTCAGTCAAACCACAGGACATGTTTTAAAAAATTATGGTCTTTGTCCCTGAGTGAATTTCAGGTGAAACCCTGACCCCCGACCTCTAACCCTATCCTTATTCTGATATGATCATTGACACTCAGAAAATGGTTGTCTTTTCGCAAAGTGTTTGTAATTTTAACTCTTTATATGGAAATAAACCATTGATTTTTAGTGAAAATGTAGCAACCTAAGGCCTACGCTCTTTATGTCCACACAACAGAAACCATTTTTGATTCTACTACATACGTTTGATGTTCATTGAAACCTTTATTGTTCCCACCAAGTCAAGTTTTTCACCCGTTGCTCTCAGACTTTCGGAGTTGAGAAGGACGAGGTAAAGAAGTCCCATCTGTAGGGTTTGTTGGGAAGTTAGATAAGCCTGGGCTTTACCCCCAGGGGAAACACACTCAAACCCCGACGCTGTCCTCTCCTTACTTCCACCCTCTCTTTGTTCTCGGCTCTCCCTCTTATCTGATCGGGCGTCTGCTCGCCCAAATTTGCAATTCTAATGAAAATCAGACACCTGCCCTGCCAACCTTCGCTGCTCTTTGCAGGTCCCCGCCACAAACAACATGAGGAGAAAAGCCCGAGAAGAAAAGGCGCAGAGACGAAAAGTGAGTGAGGTGAAGAGAGTTTTAGAGGGACCCTTTCAGAGGAGGGCATATCGCGTTACCGCTGGGCTGGTAGGACGAATTGTCAGATGGCCTGGTGAGGCACGGATAACGCAGTCTCTTTCATTCAGGGTTGCTGCGACAGAGATTTTGACACAAAGCGAATGTCTCGTGATGAGAAGTTGGCTGTCAGGCTCTACAGGGTCCCGATCTGCTCCATGGGAGGTCCAACACCAGGCTGATCTGGATTTCCATCTTCTGTGATGCGAAAAGGACATTTGGTTTGACGCAAGGAATATGTATTTGTGCTCCTGGGAGCTTTGGGGTTTAATTTCCATTGGGTCAATCTTGTGTCAAAAGAGACAAAATGAAAGTCCTACTACAAGGTAACAGAATAAGGAAGTCAGAACAAGGCTTTAATGTCTTTCCTATTATTGCATACAAGCTGCTGCTCCTCTCCTTTGGACACAATTGCCGATTATCAAAAACCAGAGAGTAACGGCAGCCCTAAAAGGGGCCTTTAGCAGCCAGCAGACTAAAGAGAAGAAAAAGAAGCAGGTGGAAAAGGAGGGAGGTCAGCATGATGCTATCAGTCCATTACAGACCCCCAAGGACAAAAGCAGCTTCTCTCCCTTTCACTCTGCCCTAGTTGTGCTCAATGCCAAGACACTTCCCCATGCACCTATATCTGGTTCACGGACAAAGATGCCTTGATGCAGGTGTCAGGAGGTGCCGCTCAAGTTGGCTGGTCTGTCTGCCGAGCTGAGCCCTTGCTTCAGGTTGCATTCAGTGACCGAATGACGCAACGGAGGCCCCAAAAGTCCTTCTCGCAATTTAGTGAGGGAAAGGTCATTCTACATTTCAGCTTCATGATTTGGGTGAATTCAGACATCATCCAGGATTTGCACCACAAAGTAGTGCAAGCCCTATTTTCAGTTTGTTTCACGAATCTGAAAAGAAACGCATGGTGTGTGTTTGTGTTCAGCCGCCTTCGTTCCGATTCCCTTAAACAGAATCAATTCCAACTAATTGTCATCAGAGGTAATCTAATTAACCGGAGTTCCATCTGTATGTAATTTAATCTGCGTGTCAATCCAGCTGTTCTGTGAAGGTTTGTTGAAGAGCATTAGCAGAAAAAAACAGCATCATGAAGACCAAGGAACACAGCAGATGGATCAGAGATAACGTTGTAGAGAAGTTCAAGACAAGTCTGTGTTACAAAACAATACCTTAAGCTGTGAACATCTCACAAAGCTCTCTCAATTTACCATCTGGAAACGGAAAGAAAGACCTAAACTGGTAGGCCTACTGATGAGAGCTATAATGAAAAAAAGCTATCAAAAGGCTCGTGGTAACGGTGACAGAGCTGCAGAGATCAATGGCTCAGGTGGGAGGGTCTGTCTATGGGACATCCATTTTGCAAAGAAGAACACAAAGTTTTGGCCTTTAAAGTCCTGAAAGACTTTCAGCTGTATTTGTAATGAAAAGTTATAATATGTCTTAACTTGAGACGATCGAACATGTCATACCTTTCAAATTCCCCTCACTTAAAAAAAAATATGCACGGTGTGTTTTGGAAACATTCAAGGATTCTTTTTTTTTGCACATCCATGTCATCCCGTGACATTCAGGCATTTTGCCTTGAATACAGTCAGCCTCTTAGTTTGTTAATACTTCACTGGGACAAAGCAAAGGGGGCTGCTAAGAAAAACCAACACACACCTGTTTCAACCCTTTAAATGCCTGCCCTGGCCCTCCCCTCCTTTCGGAGTAGCCACTGGATTGTACTGGTGCTTAATGTAGACGGGTGAGGACAGTGGTATTGTCACCCATTTAGAGGGTTCTGTGGACACGTGGCTCACCCTTTAGCATGCTTTTTAGGGGCTCTGGGTGAATGCGGGCTGCAGGCCGAAGTGGCAGGTGGTGTGATGGATGTCCTGGCGAGTGCCAAAGAGGCGAGGTGAGGTCAGGGTAGGGCAGGCACACTGGTAAAATGGGTATGGGGAGATTAGTGTGCCTTTAAAACGAGACTCGGACAGAGGTGTATGTGACCAGCGAGGCGTTGGGACACGGGGGTCACATTCTGCCGCGTCATGCCTCGCCGTTTTCTAGCGAGGCCCCAAATGAACAACCTCGGGAAGAAGTTCGCTGTGAAATAGTGCAAGGTGACACGAGAAACGTCAGAGTCAGCTTTAATCCTTCAGTCAAACATAGAGCCGGTGTTTGAACAGCAGCCGCCTCTTCACACTCGCGCTTCTGAGACGGCTTTGAAGTCCGGCTCTAAGTCAAAGCAGCAGCGACGAAAGGAAGCAGGAATCAGAAATCAGGCAGAGTATCATTTGTCTCATGTCCTCTAATGGCCCACCCAATCACAGGGACATGACCATTACACAAAACATGTGCACAGGAAACCTGGAGGTATTGCTGTTACACAACAGAAACTGAATATGCCTCGTTCGCTAACCTTGGGTCTCTGCCCTCGATACCCCCTTCACACCATTATGAGGGCGACGAAGGAAGGGCACAGAGAATGTGTGAGATCAACGGATGCAGGACTGAACACCGATGCATCAAAATGCACGGACGGAAACACTTGCTACAACAGTAACATTTTGAATGTCAATGTTTTCATGTGGATCCATGCTGATATGTGTGGGAGAATGCAGTAAAATGAACAAAAAAACAGTAAAAAGGCGAAGATTTAAGGAGGTTTGTGCAACTTTGTGTGAACGCAGGCGCCGGTGCATCTATAGGTAGAACTTTGTCATCAAAGCAAAGACGTTGCTGTGAATTTGTCCAGAAGCAGGACAAGTAGGGATCTTATATGTCATTGAAAGAGTTTATTTTGTATCTACTGTATATTTGAGACTGATTTTGAAGTAAGAAAAGAAGCAGTGATTTATCCTTTTTATTAGAGAGTTTCTTCAGCTTCATTTTGTAACTAGGTTTGTACATTTCCAAGTATTCTTGGATTTTAGGTACGATTATGGTCTCTAACCCCCACTGCTAAATGTCCATTAACAAGGTTTTATATATACATACATAAGATATGGACCGTATTTTATAATTTCTAGTTCAAAGAATATAATTCTTTTAAATACAAATATTCTTTCTTAATTTTTGTTTTTTACCTATATAATCTAATTTTAAGGCTTTTTCTCCAGATTTTCTTGATCAAGCAAAAGTTTCTTTACCTCAGACTCTGTTCGACTATGCTTTCAGTACTTTACTTACTGTGAGGCATACCAAGCCATGTATCATTTTAATGCTTCACCAGCTCCTGTGCTGTTCGGAGCAGGACACGAGTGTTGAACACGGGCAGAGGAATGTCTGATAGAAGTTCAGAGGTCAGAGGAAAGCATGCCTTGGCAGGAACAGAGGGACATAGCCACCTGGTCATTTGGGTTAATTATAAATGAGGCAGGCTGCAACAGGGGAAGATGAGCTGGACAGCTGTCTCTCCTGAAACGCATACAAACAGCAGCACAGCCCATATGGATTGTTCGCTCTGCTGAGCACCGGATCCCGTAGGCCTGTCATGGATGAGAAGTCCTCAGTGGCAACCAGGTGAAACTGGGGAAAAGTTCACCAGCACAGCGGCCAAAGTTTTCCACGCCTCGTCTTTTAGTTCTCCTTTTAAGGGGGAAAACAAGTTAGCGTGTTTTTCTTTGTCAGTGTTTATTTGCACAAGATTGCACTTGAAACAGAGTTGCAGATTTCAATGCGAAAGGCTTATGATTCACACTTGTGACACGAGGTCAGTTATTTCTCCTGTCTCAACTAGCTTTTCTCGATCCTCCTCCATAAGGTGTAACTAGGTACAGTGTGACAATATTTTCATCGCATTGATTATTCCAAAATCCTAAAGTAATAAGCAATTGAGCAACTATTTGGAAAAAAAATGCTCTATAGCAACAAGGTAGACAACAGAACAGAGAAGTTCTGGGTATAATTTTTTAGAAATATATTTATTGAATTCAATTGTGCAATTTATTGAACATACAATATGGACTTGGATCTAGTCGACACAGGTGGACTCGGATGATGTGTTTCTGGTAGTTTTGCATCATATTTTCATTGGTGGCCACACAAAATCTGACTTGTTTCTGCTCAAGCTGCCATCTACAGTCTGGATCCACTGTTTGCTACTCTGGCTCCTTTTAGTAATTATAATGCTATTTGTTTAATCAGGAGCCTATAAGGCTCTCAGATGACAGAAATGAAATTACACACAAGTGGTTTCTGGTGACTGCTGGCATACTGCGTTTCATTCAGAGTTATCAGAGTAAAGAGGGCAAGATACAAATACACACTTTTAAAATTTTAGGTAAATAAATTGTATGTGTGTGTGTTTACTTTTACCTTAAGAATTATAGGTAACGCTTTATTTGAAGGGGAGGTGAATAAGACTGACATGATAATGTCATAAACATGACACACCTGTCATGAACATAAAGGAGTCTTCTTGAATGTTCATGACTGTTGTCATGAAGTGGCATTTGGTAAATAAATGACACTTTTAGTGTAATGTTGAACTAAACGTTGCATTAAAAGCCCATTAAAAGTGGCGACTTTGCATTATTCAGTAAGTAGTGAATTTCTTAAAGCAAAATTTCGTTGACATTGTCAACTTTGCATTAAATGATATTTACCAAATGACACTTTATGACAACAGTCATAAGCATTCATGAAGACGCCTTCATGTTGCTGACCGGCGTTATGTCAGATTTAATGTCTTATGCACACCCCTTCAAATGAAGTGTTACTGAATTATGAACTTCTTTGTGTTGGCCAGCTGAATAAATACCAATAAATTACACAACAGTCAGTGCTTCTAGTGTGGCAAAAGGTGAAAAGTGCAAGAGGTGTTTGTACTTTTGCAAGGTACTGCATAATACAACTACTTCTAGTACTACTAATAATAATAATAATCATCAATCATAAACATAATAATAATAATGCTTTTATTTGTATAATGTTATTGTTTAAAGAACAAAGTATTGGAAATCACCAGCTTATCAAACATGCAATGCCATTGACTGCATTTTATATGTTAAAAGCAAAGCATTATGACATGCTTGAGCCTCTATTGGGATTGTAGAAGCTAACAGGGCATGTTAGATTGGCTTGGTTGTCTATAAATATGACCATTGGTATGAATATAATATATCAGTCCATGGTTGTTCTTCTTTATGCGCCTTTGTTTTGAGGTCACTTACTTCTGAGATAGGGTTGAACCACAACTCCAGCATCAACATGACCGATAAACAGATTAGATTAACCATAGATTGTCATTAAATCCAAATTACACACCCAGTTAGGTTGTGGAGGCATCCTCAAGCCACATAGCAACAGGAAGGAGATCTCAGGGGAGGACAGAAATGGAAAAGAAGAAATAAATCTAAGTGACAAGAGCAGATGAGTAAGAGCGAAGGTGAAAAGTGGAAAAGTGATGGATAGGAAGAAGTGTTAAAGAGACAGTAAGAGAGTGAGGAATATCGAGATGACAATCAGGCAAGAAATGGAGAAGGGGTGCTCATTTGCCAAAGAGACCGATACCCACCATATGTCATCCTTACAGGTTATGAAACTGGACACACGTCGGATTCTGACTATCGTTTATATTCAGCACCTGTGGTTTTACTTGATTGTATTTCACCGGTTGGGTGTTCATGGTGGTAAAATGATAAGGCCGATTATTTTTTGCTGATTTTGTGCATAAAGTAATGCGCAGCTCAAGACTTTGGGCGTCCACTGAAACGTTACACTGTGGTTACAGCCAATAGCAAAGCTGCATGAAAAATGCCTTGGCCTTCGCTGCCAGATGCTCCACCAGAGATCTAGAAAGCAGACAGATTGTTGAACTTGAGCTTTTGTGGGGGTATTGTACTAAAAAAAAAAAAAAAGAAAAGAAAAAGTGCTGACAGTGAAGGAACAGTCGGAGCTTCACTCCAATGAAAAAAAAAAAAAAAAAGAACACCAGTGTTTGCAAGTGTCCAGTCACTGGAAAAGCCATTGCAGTATAAAGTGGAGGAGTAATCCTGGCAAGGTCTGTTTTTTGACTCAGGAAGCCCATAAGAATCCAAGCCTGAGTTAAATGCCTCCCCTGACACCCATAGCTGAGATAGCAAAGCCAGCAATAGAGCAACTGTCTCTGAAGAAAAAAAAAAAACCCACACACCCACACAAGGCCTGTCTCTGCTGGGTGTAATAAGCCCTGGCGCTCACTTGTTCTCAATGCAGCAAGAGAGTCGTGATGAAATCTTTATGATGAAAACAAGAGTTTGCATGATTGCGTGAGTTTACAGCGTGTACGCCTGTAAAAGTTGCTAAGCTGTGCAAGTTCCAAATCCCGTCTGAATGAGGGGGGGCTTCTCCTCCCAGGGACAAATCATATTAGCGCGATGCTCTTTCTCCAAACGTCAACGTCGGACCATGAATGACAAATGACCGACACTGTCATGAAAAGCCAGGAATGGTCCATTAGGATCAGGATGCCTTATCCAAATGATGGTTGTCAGTGCAACATCCTTAGCTTTTCATTTTAAATTAAAGAATGGAAATCTGTCGCGTATCAAAAACGCCAAGTCCCATCTTTCCATATGACAAGCGTCTTTGAAAAACGACAATGTCGCCTGTCACTTACGGCCACCGATCAGGCACTCGAGAGGTCAGACTCGATGGAGAGTATTAAACTATTCAGGAAAACGTCAAGGCCTTCCTCTTGCCCTTGCGCTTTGTGATTAAAATCCTGTCAACAAAGCGTAGACGTTAGCCAGAAACAAGACTGACTGATGGGAGTCACCGTGTTCCCGTTGCTCCCATTTGACGCTTATTTGAACAATGTAAAAGAGGAGTCATTGAAAGCTTCATGGATTCAATGCAGGTAGATGTTGCAGCTCAGTGAAATGAAGCGTCGTTTCTCCAGAAAACAAATAAAAAAAAAAAAATGCTATTATTTTATGTTAATCTGCATGCTTTTAGTATATGAAATCTAGTAACACACATCAACCACAACCCAGTGAAATATACTGGTGGCAGCATGCTGCAAGAGTGACAAAAAAAAAGCAATTCTGAAAAGAAAAAAAATAGTTGCTTATTTACAAAGCAACAATTCTGCAGATACAAAGTGGTATCTGCAGAATTGTTGGCACCCCTAAAAAGACTATCAGTACCTCCTTACAGTCATAAATCGCTCAGTTTAAAACATGATTCTAATAAAATTTTGAGTTTCTTTAGGGGTACCAACTAATATTCTTCTCTCAAAAGCACCACAGGTCCCTCTACTCAAAAATAAGAAGGAAAGTGGGCAACGATGGCATTGAAGGGAAAGTTTCAAGGTTAAGCGAATGGCGGCCAAGAAGAACACAAAGAGCCATCTCGCAGTTCTCAAAACACCCAAACTACTTTGACTGATGAAACAAAAATCTGTGTGAAGCCAATAAAACATGTCAACTAAAGAACATCACACTGACAGACATGGAGGTGGTGGTAGGGAAATGGCGTGTGGCTGCTTTACTGATTTTGGTCCTGAATTGTTAAAAAGTTAAGTAAAGATTTCGGAGAGACCTAGAAATCAAACAAGTCCTTCGTGACTGAGGCTGCTCCATCATGCCTGAATTAAGACAATTCAACAAGGAAGAGTGGGTCAGAACCTCTTCGCCATGATATAAAGGTGAAGGCTTGATGTAGTTAGGTTCAGGGGGCAATTATTTTTTCACACAGGGCGACTGTGTTTTGGGTAGCTTTTTTCCTTTAATCCTCCCGCGATCTTAAGAGACGGGGGTCATTTAGAGCCCACGAGTTTTTTTACTCTGTGTGCAGTCTGGTGAGGTCGCACTGACCTCACGTGCGCTTTTATGATTTCTTTTTGGGGGGGGGGGCGTTTGAAAACCGCTTTGTATGTACCCAGGCTGTATTGTCTAAGCTACAAATTAGACTCTCTCTCTCTTTCTATATATATATATATACATATATAGCCTTCTCTTCAAAGAAAAGAGTCAAACAAATCAAAAGAGATCCGCTGCATGTCAAACCCAGCTGTTGCCGGGGGCTGCCGGACAAGGAGCACCGATTTGGGTGGAGTAAGGCAGCTAAAGGGTCAGCTCAGGGAGGAGGAAGGGGGTCTGAGCGAGGTGGGTGTGGGACAGCAGAAAAGCAATACAGGGGATGGAAAAATTGTTTTAAAAAAAATCAGACTGGAGTGTTGGGTGAGGGATTGAGTGGTGCTTGGCCGAAGCCTGAGGAAGTATCATATGCAACTCCCTTCATGCGAGAAGGTTACCCCGGGCCGAGGCAGCCTCCTGGACCGCAGGCCTCAGGAAATGCTGACAGATACACATACACAGGCCCGCGCCGGGAAACACTCATGCACAATGACGCAGAGATACTGAAAGATGAAGACAGGCATGAAAAGCAATTTCTCAGCGTAAAGTCCCCTTCTGCAAACACACAGACACACAATCTGTGATTAATCCATCCTGGCTAGCACAAACACGGTAGCCGAGCGTCCGTTTCCACGGCCGAGTGTTGAAATTCAAACTAAGCCTAATGTCTCACAATTTGTTCAATATCATAGTGCTCTTCACAGGCCTGATCTAAAACAATTATGAATGATTTGTATAAAGATGTAGACTAAGCCTCAACTGGTAGAAAGTCTTGGAGATAAATCAAATTCTTCATGGCTCCCAAAATATAGCGTTTTCTGTAAGCAAAGCCTTGGACCTTTTCACATTTTGTCACATTGCAAACAGGCATCACTTCAGTCAGATTGCGTTAATGTTCCTGTCACTGTATCTCCCCAGAATGACGATGTCACTTGCACGTTTCACCATGTGGATGGTGTGATTATTGGTGGTTAGCTTCTCCCACACAGCATTTGCATGTCAGCCAACGCAATCAGTTTTAGTTTTCTTGTTATATGGCGAATGGGAAACTTTCATATTGACATAGTGTTTTCTTTCAAAAACTGCCTTCTTGTCACTCTTCCACTAAAGCCAGATTTGTGAAGAGCTTGACTGCTGGCTTGCATGTTAACAGGATGTACTACCTGAGCTGTGGATAACTGTGATATGCTTAAAGCTAGGAATATTGCTGTATAACCTAACCTTGCGTGAGATCAAACCTCACGCAGGTCGACTCTGTTTGCTAGTTAAATACCTATAAGGGCAATTGGTTGGACTGGATTTAAAGGGTACATTCACACCAGTCCTGTTTAGTCTACTTTAATCACATTGTAATCCGTTTGTCTAGAAAGCCTGGTTAATTTGGTGAGGTGTGAATGCGCAATCAAACTCTGATGCAGACCAAAAATATGACTTCTAGTCTGCCCACAAATCTAGGTTGAAGGGAACTACAGCACAAGGCCTTCTGGGTAAATACAACCAAAACAAACCAGTGTGTCTAGCGCTAAAGAGAGAAATGACTCCTGGTCTTTTACCAAAGACAAAAGAGAAATTCTGCAACTGCTAAAATCAATCGCTACTCCATTTTTGTTAACATTTCATGAGGGAGAAACTTCTTCTTCAGTGTCTTCTTCAGAGGTTTTTGTGTTGTTTTCGTCTGTAGTTCATGATGCAGTGCTGCCACAGGCGAGGGGGGAACAGGTTTTTCCAAAGGGTTTGTATTATTTTTTTTACCCCTCCAGGGGGTCTTTTGTGGGCTCTAGTGTCCCTTATATGACAGTAGGCTGACAGGAAATGGGGAAGGAGAGGGGGGAAGACATGCGGCAAATGTCGTCGGGTCCGGGAGTCGAACCCGCGACGGCCGTGTCGAGGACTCAAGGCCTCCAAATATGGGTCGCGCCAACCCCTACGCCACCACGGCACGCCCGGGTTTGTATTTTTATGATACAGTGCAGAGTGAAAGTGAACTGCAGCAGCTGAAAATGTAAACAAATGTTGCGATTTTCACCCCCGGACTATCAGGTGTGAAAACACTCTAAGTTAGGAGTGTCGGACGAAAACGGGACTGAACACAAAACACGCATCACAGCTTTCAAGGTTTTATTTAAAAAGAAAAACAACGGAAAGCTTGTGGTTGCAACATAAAACACAAACATGTTCAAGAAGTATGAGCATGCAAAGCACCGCAAGTGTTTCCCAAATCTGCATGTCTGATACAGTTTGGCCTGTGTATTCATTTCAGAGCACTCTCAGTCGAATATTAGCTCATTGTGAGCGTACAGATTCTCCATTTCCTCTTGAACAAAGTGTCCAATCAGCAGGTGGTGTTGTGTCGATTGTCATCTGAGCGAGATTTGAGCACAGATAGCCGTCCTTCTCTATTCCACGCGGAGCTGGCCCGACACCCGTGACTGACGGCTCCGCTCTCAATAATTCATCCGGCACTGGGTGTCTGAAGGTCAGGAGATCATCAGCTTGGGCTCTAGAGCTGAGGAGAGGTGGCACTGTCATCAAATATTTATTGACCTGCTGTACTCCCAATACACTCTCAAAATACACAGTGCCCCCACCCCTCCATGCACACCCCCACTCACTCACCCGCTAAACACAGCACAGAGTCACACCCCAGCAGCTTCGGCGGGACTGACACCGATTGACGACGTGTGAAGATCGCTGGGCTAGGGAGGTGGGAGGCAGAGGGGTTTATGTGGGTATTTCTGTGTTGTTTTACCTTGGGAGCATGTGGATTATGAGCCACTCAGCAGATGAGACGAAGTACAAACAGACATGTAACTGTGGCAGACAAAATGAATATAAGAGGAGCAACTTAAAGAATGAAATGTCATGAAATATGTTCAATAATACCGGCTACAATCACATGTTTTTTTTTGTCAAAAACACCAAAGTTTGCATTCAAGGGTTGAAAAGTACAGCTACTACAAACAATAGTACTACCATTACTACTACTTCTAGTAATCATAATAGAAGTAGTACTAGTGGCAGCACTGTTGTCTTGCAGCAAGGAGGTTCTGGGTTCAAATCCCAGTCTGAGGTCTTTCTGCGTGGAGTTTGCGCGTTCTCTCCGTGTTGGTTTGTTCCTGGTACTCCGTCTTCCTCCCACAGTCAAAAACATGACTGTTAGGCTAAATAGTTTCTCTAAGTTGTTCTTGTGCATGAGTGAGCACGTGATTATATGTCCTGTGTTATATAGTGACTGCCTATAAAAATATTCACCCCCTTGGATGTTTTACCCTGTTTATTTATTTTACAAATCAGTGACGATTAACAAAATGAGACTTTTTTTTTTTGACTAAATAAAAACAGTGTCAGAAAACCCCTTAAATGTCAAAGTGAAAATTGAGTTCTATCCAATAATCACAATTAAATAAAACTATTTAACCTAAAATAGGTGGCTGTATAAATATTCAACCTTTGTAAAGTGACTGACATGACTGAACAGAGGTCTGGCCAATTGGTGCTTGTATGGTGAGGTGAGGTAATTTTATTTATATCGAACATTTTCAGCAACAAAGCAATTCAAAGTGCTCTGCACGAGTTAGAGGAGATACAAACAAAATAACAAAAGAAAAGCAAGAGCGAAATGAAAGTATAAAAAGTTTACAATAAGGTAAAAGTATATAAATGCATATTGGTTCACAGTAAGAGGGAAGGAGATTGTACAGTCCCTGTAAAAAGCATCCATCCTCTTGAACTGTAAAAATGTAAAAATGAAAAGTCATGGCAATTAAATAAAAAAATATTTAACATACAATAAGTGACTGCATGACACTCATTGTACGGCACCAGGAGTCGCAAGCTTCAGCATTTGAAATGGGACTCTGCACACAACAACTGGTGTTGGCTACTTCATACAATCACAAATATAGTAAATAGTCCCTCTCAAATACAGAATGCGCTTGTCCAGCGTGTTTGCACATAAACAGTAAGGCTGCTACACACACATTTCTGCACTTCTGTCTCCATGGTGATACCTAGAGCTCAGTCTGACCAGTGGTCTAGTAAGTAGCACCCAAACTGCAGCACACCGTCTTTTACTTACATGCTAAAGAGCATGGTTGGTTTACATTATGTCTAAATAAAATCTGGATTTTATTTTTCTTTCAAATGTCAGCCACAGACAGTCTTGAAAGTGAAAAACAGATTCTTAATGTGTTGCTTGCCTCTCAAAACAACTTTTAAACTTTTACTTTTCTTTCTGGCACCAGATATGAACTATGAATCTGTATTTATCAAGCATTTAATATGTTAGGTGGGAACTGCAGTATTCGTGCTTACCTACAGTTCAGCTCAGTAATTTGCTCCCCCAATAGTAACTAAAAGAAGGTAAATTCTGCCCATCCCAAAAGTCAAGAAAGTGTTAAATCGGTAAACGGTGTCATCATCCTTAGTAAGTGTCTGGCAAGAATTAGAAAAGAAAATCTAAATGGAAACAGAGATCTCAGATTTCTCTGTTTCGTACATTGCACCAGTGACATATCAGTCAAGTCTTTGGTACTGAAAGCTTAACAAACATCCAGCCTATCTTAACTGAAAAGAAAAAAAAAAAACAAATTTAATTTTCAGCTTTCAACAAAGAGCTGTTAATGTGAAATATTTTTAGAGCACAAGAACCTCCATATGTGGACATGTCTGCACAGCCGAGCCCAGCAGCTGTAAAGACGCCAGCGGAGCTGATGACCTAATACTGGTCCTGTTTCATCATGATTACTCCTGAAAGGACACACACACACACACACACACCCACCCCAACACACACACACACACACCCACTTGTATCCGAACTCCAGCCAAGGCATTACACTCCACCGAGTCCCAGGTTTCAGGCAGGTGCTGCCATTGTTTGTCGGAGCATTTTGGCAGTACAGTCTTGGATCGCGGCGTTGCGGCGCATCTGAATCTGCTTGATACGGGCCGTTACGTGCTTTAAGTGGTATGCTGCAAGCTTGACTCACAGGGCCAACGTTTCCACTGTAGAGTTACTCAACCTAAAAGAGGAGTCGAAAGATGTTTTATTGCCCTTGAGGAGTTGAGAGAGCATTGTTTTCTTCATTGGCTTGCAGCCCTTTGCCAAAGTGTTCATATATCTCGGACGTCATTGCATTTTGTCACAGTACAACCGCACATTTTTAATGTATTTTTATGTAATTTTATGCGATAGAGCAAATGAAGATGGTGAACTGGAATCTAAATTATCATGGAGTTTTTTGGGGGGGGGGGTTTTGCAAGGGTTTTTGATTTGTAAGAATTTGCCTCCAGAAGTCACCAAATTAGTCAGGAGACTCTAACTGTGTGTAATTTGATTTCAGAATAAATACAGTTCTTCTGTTAAGGCCCAAGGGGTTTTGCAGTGCAAAAAATAAAGAAATTGTTCGACACTGTCGAAGCCCGTTGTGACGGTGACCTCTGTCACACAGTGTGATGGCAGACTGCACGAGTTGTTGCTGCGGCGCAGTCAGACAGATCCGACAGACACATCAGTGAGCCAATTGCAGCGCATCCGGGTTACGGTTGTTGATGCGCTCATTATTGGAGTCAGCTGGTGAAAAGAGCGAGAGAAGGATGAAGAAAAGCAGACTATGGTAGAACCGTTGATGTCAGGAGAAAAAAGAAGGTCAAAACAACTGATGTTGGTCGCACAAGGAGTCAAGTTCCAGGATTTTCAGACATTTGTTGTAAGTCCCGAGCAAATAAAAAAAAATGTATTTCACAAAACTTGCAATGGAAACACTTTTATACGTCTCACGAGTCATGTGATAAAACGCTGGATGTCCCTGCTGGAGGAAAAGACGAAGAAGATGCCAGGAGGATGATTGCACAGCTCGTCTTTTAATGACTTATCGTCATCAACAAAATTATTCACGTGGGAATCTTATTTACGTTTTCTATTAAATGGAAACGCCGCAAAATTTTCAACACAATATTGACAAAGCTTCGCTATGGAAACGCAGCCGAGTGACAGGAATTTCTTCTAAATCGTTGCTGTGACAACAGATGTGATCCAACCGTCTCCTATTAAAGCAGAAAACTGAAAAAAGTGATGGATGTGTGACTAAAAGCGTCGGAGATGAGTTCTGTGGAGTGTGGGTTTTTTTGGCAGGCAGCAGGTTGAGGTAAATTCAACATGTCTCTATAAAGCTGTTAGCGATACAGCCCCTTCAGATGAGTTGTTTTGTTAAAATGTTAAGATTTGGTGCTGTGAAAAAAGCGTTGACGTTGGTTAGAAAAATACTGACACAACATGAATGGGTTTGATTTCTGTTTTCATTTGAATATGCTGAAACTGTCCCAAGACCGTATCTTCTTTCAGTCTCACAAAACCGAATGCAATTTTTTTTGTTGCATTCAGGTGTCCGTGACAAATGTCTGTGCGGGTTGAGAGGATTCGTTGACAATAAGAGAATTTAGGTTGGAGCTCCACAGGTGTTAAACAGCTAAGCGCTTTAGCTGCTTCGGGGTGGGGAGTCGGGGGGGGAGATGTTACTGAACTGAACCAGGAAGGCGTTTGAAACGGCCCCTCTCTACAGGGCAGCTCAAAGCCCCTGAGGTCAGAGGTCAAAGCAAGCAGCAATGAAAGCTATTTGTTGGGTTGTCAGGGCTCAACAGGTGAGCCTGGGGTGGGATGGGACCTGGTTACTCAAAACATCTCACCCGGCGAGGTTAAAAAACAACCCTGTCGGCTCAGGATGAGGAATGTCCACATCACATCCCACTCACTCACCACACACGTCACAACATCCCGTGTTCGCTCTGACTCCATCCAGCGATAACGCCGCCCTGTTTGCTTTGTAGCCGAAAAGACGGAAGGATAACAGCGGCCACCATCGGTGCACGGCTCACGGCTTGTTTTTGTTTGTATGTCACAGGGTCACGTTTTTGTTTTCTTTCTCTTTTTCGTCTCTCAGGACAGAGGTAACACCTGTGCTGCGCGGGGCCTCTGCAACCAGCGGCTCCGGACTGAGGTGCTTTGTTCAAGAACTCAGCCTGTGCAATTCGCTCACTCTGTTGCAATCTGATTTTTGTCCTCCACACTTCAAGTCTATTGAACAACCTGTGTGGCTTTTTTTTTTTTTTTTTATGGCGACACCGCAGCTCCTCTTTAAAGCCTTTGGTACACTTCCATATTTTAATCTTAATCTTTAACAGCCAGCTTGTTATGAGTTATGGCCTTGTCTGGAGAAGAGCAGAACAAAAGAAACAGAAATATTTTAGCAAACATAACACAGAACCGAAAATGTGAAATGAGGACCCGCATCGTCTGAATTAAACTCAGTCTTTGACTAAAAATGTATCCAATAAACCCGATCTTCATAAAAAAAAAAAAAAATAAGTTTTTCTTTTTTCTTTTATTATTCCTTAAAAAACTGACACACAGAAAATATTTTATAATAATTAGGATTTTATTCATTTATTGTGATGACCTATTGCCTTGTAATTTTTAGCTTAATACCATGCAAACTTCATATACTAACACAGCCTTCCTAGACATCTGCTACTGTGGTCTACAAAGTTTGATCCCCTATTAGGCAACCATGGATTTTTTTCGACATCTTGACAAAAAGTATGCAACTCATCAATGACATATATATCGCATATAATTCTAAGGAATAAGACCAAAACCTACCCAAGCATCTCTGCGATGACACGACAATAAAGACTCTTAATTCCATGCTATGCTATGCAGAAGCGCTGTCTGCACTCATGAATGTTTTCTTACCTCAGCATGCTGGATCCTCAGAGAGGCTGAGACAGCTAATTTTATTTTCAGATTTTTTTTCAGCTACTAGGTATTTGACTGCGTTGGAGCTTTTGTGGACTAAATAGCCAGCTGATCATTAAGTCTGGATTGAAATAAAAGATGACATGGTAAAAATAACGTACCACATCCGGACACAGAAGAACATTTCAGTCATCCCAGTAGACACCAAATGTATGAAAAGTAGCACAACTTAAAAGACATGCTTCATAGAATTGACAGGACTAGATATTTTATTAAAAATATGCTTCGTATGTTCATGTTTAGAATTGCGTTCATATTTCATAAATTGGAATATCTGCTCTGATGAGGCTCGTCTGTCAAGTTAAAAGTATCTTTTTAAAATAACTTTAAAAAGGTCATAAACATAACTCAGTAAACCCACTTTTTCTACATTTTCATTCAGTGTAAATAGAAAACGGTCATACTTACAACATACTTAAAACAGCAGCTTGAAATCATCAGTTGGTGTGTAAATTAATCTATATAACACGTTTCACTTGGTGAATTGAGTTACTGAAATGAATTCATTTAATATGACTATAAGAAAAATGTGTTTAATTAGCTGTACTGCTACGTTTTTAAGGTTCACAGATTCAGATTCAACACAACTTCCAAGTTATTCGCCTTGTCACAGCCTGACTCTGATTCTGCAATAACAGTTTTCACAAACATGAAAACAAATGTGATTTTGCAAAATTATTTAAAATGTGGAAACGTGGAAATCAGTCGTCAGTAATTAACACCTGCAATGAGGTTGGAACAATAAACACAGCCGTCTGTTCCAACAAGTCCACAGGGGAAACAAAAATCCCGGCCGGTACTGGCTGGAAGGAAGCTTTTCAACGCCAGCCCAGGTGCAACTCAATCAGCCTGATTACCTTTCTGCCTTGCTCCCTGCAAAAGAACATAAGACAACAAAGACAGAGGCAGCTAGTGGACTGGAGGGGTCCTCGCAGCGAAGCATTTGATTTTCTGTTCATGGATTTTTTTCATATTACAGTGATCCCTCGGGTCACGTTCCAAAAAGAACCCGCGAAAGGCGAAATCCGTGAAGTAGTAACCTTTATTTTTTTTTTACAATTACTATACAATGAAATACTCCATAATACACTGAAACCAAAGAACAAAACCTTTTTAAAGGCCCAAGCATTTGTTTAACAAATAAAAGTACTGTATAAAGGTTTTTTGGGGTTTTTTTTTTTTTTTTTTTTTAACAAATAACTACTGTACTGTAAAATAATCATTTTAATCATCAATACGAACTGAAGGCTTCAAATTGCGGAGATCAGCACCGTCACCCGAGTCATTGGATTAGAACGGGAGAAAATTAAAAATGATTATGAAAAAAAAATACAAAGTACAGTAGGACAAATGCTGACTCGCGTGTATTTCACTGCTCTTCTGACTGAGTCGCTGCATCCTCACTCCGTTCTGTAGCGTTTTTTTTCTTCTAAACTTTTAAGTCCAAAGCGTTTCTTAAATTTTTCAAACCAGCCCTTGCTGCGTGAACAGCACTTGATAATGGCCCGGAATCTGCATCCTCCTCCTCTTCCCTGTCCCTGTCGCTGTCAGCAAAGGTTTGGTACAGTGTTCTAGCTTTTGTGCAGATAACGTTTGTATCCAGAATAATGATTTTTTTTTTTTCTGCAGTCATTAATCCACAAAGCTAATGCAGACTCCATCCTTACCGTGGTCTTGTTACGGACAGTTGCAACCCTTTTTGCATTCTTATTAAAACTTATTGCTGTTGTCGTCCTTATGTTATTGTCCTCCTTCTTTATGGAACGAATGGAAGCTTCATTAATCCCGTAACGGCGACCTACAGCCGCATAGCTTCTTCCTTCCTTTAGCACAGTGGTCCCCAACCACCGGGCCGCGGACCGGTACCGGGCCGCGGACCAATTGGTACCGGGCCGCGCAAGAAATAATGAACTACTATATTATAACTAACTATATTATAAACATATAAAAATTTGGAGCTAGTTATGAGTCTTTACATATCACAAACCTTTTTTAAGGTTTTGCAAAGGCTAACTCCTTCAACTGGTTGAGTATCCTTTTTAGAACAGGCATTTAATCGTCCCCTCAGCAGATAACCCAGTCAAATCTATTCTGTTGATCGGTTTAATAACAAGCACGAAGTTCTGGAGCAGAGCTGAACACGACGAGGCAGAGGATGAATCATCAGAGGGGGGCTAAGACTGTTTGAAAGCTGTAAAAACAGGCAGCACACATAACATCTGTTGAGTGTGTTTGAGTGAAGAAAAAAAAAATGCTGCAATTTCAGCCCAAGAAAAATAGTTGGAACATTATCATCTCAATTTTCCAGCAGTCTCCATGCTCAGCAGCACATGTGCAGATGGACACACGCACACACACACACACACACACACACACACACACACCCACACACTGACACAGATGAACTTTGCCGTCCTGTCTTGATGGGCTCCGCAATAGAGATAATTACA
This sequence comes from Xiphophorus hellerii, assembly GCF_003331165.1. Lineage (NCBI taxonomy): Eukaryota > Metazoa > Chordata > Actinopteri > Cyprinodontiformes > Poeciliidae > Xiphophorus > Xiphophorus hellerii. The sequence goes on from NC_045691.1 coordinate 27,772,061, forward strand.
TCTAACTGCACGTGTTTAAAGATAAATGATGTAATGATGGCTTATATCCCATTTTTGCTGCGGCACAGCTGAGCTTTGGGAAAGACTTGATCACATTAGGGCAACCAAATTCCACCACATAAAGAGCAACTGGTTTACACCAACCTGACGTATTTCACTGCACCACAGATCAGGGAAGAAGGTAGGTATTTTATGCTTAATAATGTAAAAACACAACAACTCAATAGCAGCAAATTTTTGCATTACTGATCTGTAAACATGATGATAAGATATTTTGACTAAAAACTCAAGGGAATCTCGTCTGACTTTCAACTGTGTATCTTCTACAAACTTTATTCTGTTAACTTCCTTTTCTTAGTTGCAGCTTTCTTCCTTGCCTTACACACACACACACACGCACACCCACACACACACGCACGCAAGGACTTTCAAACACACCAAGCAAGTCTGGGGCATGCAGGTGCGAAGGTTGTGTAAGCAACGTCTTCCAGGTGCAGAATAAAATGTCTTCCGCTGAATTGCATTTCCACATTCCAGTGCGTTATTAACCCTCGCGCTCGTTCTGATGTCAGACGAGCAAAGCACTTCAAAAGCATCTTTTGTTTTTGTCATACGATTCCGATTTAAGCAAACTCTTCCAAAGTTAAAATGAGTGAAACGAGGCAATCTGAAAGTTTCTATGTCAGCTCCGTTGAAGTGATGCTGGCTTCCCCCCACACCACCAACCTTACTGGAAATTTATTCCACTGAAATACTTGAATGCATTTAGACGAGGAAGAGGAAATTTCCGGCGAAATATATGCTGTTGACAGGACAACTCGTCCTGCAATGCAGAAAGCTGGCCTTAATAGGAGGATGGTAAAAAATATACATATTTGTATATGTATAAAATATACATATACATATACAAATACAAATATACATATACAAATATGTATATTTTATACATAAAAATATACATATTTTTTTGTTGTTAAAAGATATGGCATCATGCTACAGTGATTGAAACATGACAAAATGTAACAAATTTCAAGCCGTAGATATTTTTGCAAGGAACTACCCTTATAAAAGTTATTTTATAAGTCTGTTGTGGCAAGTCCAATCTGGACAACAAAGAGAGTATCCGACTCAGGGACTTAAAAAGGCTAACAAAAGGTGATAAAAGTACTATTGCGGGGACGACTGTGGAACCACTGCAGGTTATGGTGATCTTACGTAAAATCAAGAAAATTACGGATCTGTCAGAGATCTCCTCTGATAGATTGTGTTCAGTCAGAGGCTTTTTTTAGATCTCCTGCAATGCAGATTGTTACAGGAGATCCTTCCTGCCCACAGCCACCAACCTCTACGACGACTCTTTAGTGAATATTGTGTAATGTGAGTTACAACCACATTTAATTTTTCTTTGGGGATTAATAAAGTTTTTTTTATTATTATTAAATTGAACTGAATCCTAACATTTTACTTTTTACGTCTGGTTTTGTTTGAAGTAATTGCAATGTACGCATAAAGCGAGTACTGAATGTGCTGATGTGTACTGCTCTGGAAAAAAATTCAGAAGCCCCTGCAAAATGATCAGTTTCTCTGATTTTGCTCTTTATAGCTATATGTTTGAGTAAAATGAACATTGCTAATTTATTCTATGAACTACAGACAATATGTCCCTGAAATTCCAAGCAACAATTTTGTATTTATTTACAGAAAATGAGAAATGGTGAGAACAACAAAAGAGTTGCAGCACCTTCAGACCTCAACAAATGCAAAGAAAACAAGTTCATATTGTTTTAGAAACAACAATACTGATGTGTTAACTCAGGAAGAGGTCGGAAATCAATATTTGGTGGAATAACCAGGAGGTTTTCAGTGGGCTTCAGTGCAGTGGGCTCTTCAATTTTTCCAGAGCTGTATGTGTTGTCCAACCAGTCAGTATCCTGGGTGTATTAATAAGAGCGTTTAATCATCGATGCGGCATTTTCTGGACGTAACCATAGCTACATAGACTGACAAAAATACGCCCACTATTGTGTGGAAAAGTATTTTAGTATATCAATATTTTTGCATGTTTATTAACGAGACTACACTGCCAGTAATGAATTGAAGGACCTAACATTTTGCCAACTTCTCCAGCGGTCATTGGGCACCGGGCGGGGTACACATCACAGGTCATCATGGAAACACACAGGACAGACAGCCACATACACACACACACACATACATAAGCACAATTCACAGAGACACATTAACCAAACATACAAACTCCATGCAGGAAGTCCCAACCCTGGGATTTGAACCTTTTTGCTGCAAGACAATTATTTCTTAATGTGGAACTGAATAAACGTCATCAAAATAAATGGATTGTTCAAAAGAAATTTTTTTGTTTGATATTATGCTACTGTGATAAGAGAAAGATTTATTTGAAGGCCTTTTATGCATTTCGCTATAATACATTTGTAAAGGGGTTATGTTTTTAATCTCTGATATTTGGGTGAACTGTACGCACCCTGAAGAAATCGATCATCGCCTCGCTGCCGCTAAATGCTCACAGTCCTCCTCGAAATGTTGTAAAACACGCAGTCAAAAACAGCCCCACACTACCAAGTTTTCTTATTAAAAAGGCTTTTTATTTGAGCTCGCCGTATTATGCAAAACGCCTAACTTTTATGTTAGGAGGAAACTAGAGTTATAAAACGGATTTAATATGTATGTAAAGTAGGGGAAGTAAAAGAAAAAGACGTTAAATGGAAATATGTGAAGCACCAATGACATTTTCCCCACCCTGCCTAAGTATAGACTGGAGTAAATGTAATAAACTTTACTCAGCTCTGCGAGCTGCTGCGGTTGTTATCGTCTGTTTAGGACATTACTAGAGCCTATAAAGTGTTATGTGAGTTGTTCCTCCCCTTACATTCTTGAATCTGCTCAGGTTTCTTGCTCAACAGACAGAATATTCCCCAATCTTCTCAATCATAGACCTTTCCAGTCAGCGCAGCGGTCGAAAAGAGAGACGAGGAAGATGAAAACCACACGATAAAGGAAGAGGCTGTCGGTATACATGTAATCACACCTGCTAATGGGCCCATAACACTTGGACCAAATGCCCATTCGCATGCCAGCGTGTGTGTGTGTGTGTGCGTACGCATGTTGACATAGACGTATACACACGCATAAGAGGCAGGGCGGGTGGAGAAACAAAAAATGGCAAGAATGCTTGTTCATGTAGACTTGATCGACAGAACAAAGAAAAAATACGGTACGCTGACCTTGGAGTCCTATTATCAACAAAACCGTGTTAACTTTATACAAGATTAGAAGGACGCTTTAACGCTTTAAGGAGAACAGGCATTTCTAAAGCGAGGTCTCAGATGAAGTCACTGTTTAAGTTGGAAGCTACACACAGGTTTGACTAATCACTCTGTTCAGCTAATGTAGGTAACATTTGTCAGACACGTATCATGTTACGCTCTTGTAAATTGCCTTATTTGAGTGTTATGTGATAAGCCAGCACCAGCTAGTGCACAATTGTGAAGTGGGAGCAATATGACACCTTTTATATTTATTTTCAAAAATAAAATGACAAGTGGGGTGTGTTTCTGTCCACTTTGACGCACCTAAATAAAGTTCATTTTGACCATTTACATTCAGAAGTCAACTATTATGTGACTTAGAACAAACTTGGAATCCAGAGAAACTCCTATTAGTTTATCTAGGTAAACTACTCATTACCTTAGATCAACGTTATCAGAACAAAAATCCAAAGAAACCCTTACTAGTTTATAAATCACAAACTAATTATTCTTAAACATGGGGTTGTACTTTTTTGTTTTCTTTTTTCTTCCTTTGCTCTTTCCTTTGGTTTGTTGTTTTGTTGTATTTCCTTCTAATTCATGTGAAGCACTTTGAATTGCCTTGTTGCTGAAAATGTGCTATATAAATTCGATTTATATAGCACCTAATAAATACAGTCCAGTTTTGTGCAACATATTCCCAGCATGAATGCAGCTGTGGAATGGTTCAGATCAAAGCTCGACCCTTGTGTTAGGACGTCCCAGTCAAAGTTCTGACCTAAATCCCACTGGGAATCTGTGGCTTTGATGGATCACAGCAGATGATCTCTGAGTCTGAGCAAACCAAACTTTGCAGGTACATTTCTCGTAAACAATTCTCTGTGGAACCACGTGTGGACAGCTTTGTGTTGGTCCGTCACGTAAAATTCCCCATTAAACACTGTGAAGTTTGCTTGTGACAAGACAAAATGCAAAATGTCCGACGAGTACGAATGCTTTTCCAAGATACCAGTATGTAAGCTACCATTGATGTTAACTATGGTCATAAAGGATGTGTCGTCTCGGCCGCAGACAGTTCGGACTGAAAACCAGCCCCTGGTCGGCGTTGAACATGTGGAACTGTTGAAAACGTTTTCACGCTCCTGCTTTCAAACACTCTTAGGTAGGCATGCTAAATAAGCACAACAAATTCAGAACAGGGGTGCGTGCGCACAGGTGCTCGTGTGTGTGTGTGTGCGTGTGTGTGCACAAGCAGAAACAGGGAACATCCGGCAGCGTTTGACCCCGGCCAGCCCATCTCATCCTGCCTGGAGTTCAACCAGTCAGTTTGATGAGCGGGCGCTCGGTCGCTGCGGCAAGGATCCAGAAGAGTGTTAAAAGACAATTTATCGCTGTAATGAGCTAATGACGAATAAATGCAACCTGCTGAATGACCTCAGCTGTGGAATAAAAGTTTACAACCTGGTGCTCAGATGTCCACATCTCATTATTGAAGAGGATCTCTCTTCCTCTGATAATACAGGAGCGACCGGTGATTGGTTTAATTTGCTGCTGGATCCTGAGTGTCAAAATGAACAAACTGTCTTAAAAAGAGGATTAAAAAGTGGGAGTACCTGGGTGTGTTTAGACAAGCGGGGAAATGGGATGTTCTCTCGTATTTCCCATTCTGAAGAGAGGCAAAGAAAGGAAAACCATTCCAATGAATTTTCCTTTTCTTCTTCCTTCAGAAAGCTTCTTTCTTTCTTGTTGTTGCTGTTTTTCTTTTTTAAATTCAACTCTCTGTCCGTTGCAGCCTTGATGCCACCGCGACAGTCCAATAAAAGCTACTAAGGAAGTTAGTAACAGGCCTAAGGTAAGATTAACAGCACTTGCGAAATCTTTTCAGCATTTACAAGAAGTAAATGCATGTCTTTCTGTCGCTATCCGCACAGCTCCTGGTCAAAAAAAAAAAGAGAGAAAGATGGAGAAAACACAAAATTACTGAATTTTCATAACTCATAAATCATTCTTGGCCAGAAACAACAACAAAAAAAGATGTTCTACAAAAAGTAGATTCAAGCGGATCTCTTCTGTAATTCCTCAAAAAAAAAAAAAACTTTCGCAGCCTGACAGAGAACACAGGCAGGCACCCACATAGACATTCACACACACACCCACACAAGTCACACACAAACAGCCCTCAGCACTGCTCTGTGGGTTTTAAGTGTGCATAACATGGCAACCATTATCCCATTAGTGACAGCAGAGGCCTGGGGGACTGTGAGAGGAGCGTGAAGCAAAAAACAACTGGAGGTAGAATCCACAGAAGCAACAATCCATAGGATACAGGGGAAAAAAGCCAAACTGAATGAATGAAAGAAAAAAATGACAGAAACTTTAAAGTATTTAACTGGGATTATATGTGATGGACCAATAAAAAGTAATACACATATTTCTAAGCAGCCTTTACTGGTCATCAGTAAAGTCCAGAGATGAGATAAGAACAAAAAAAGACTTTGTGGGCCAACAGAGGACAGTCCTCTGAATTCAAATTAAATTCAATTCAAAAAGGATTTATTGATCCCAAAGGGAAAGTAGATATTCATACTAATTCAAGGTTCTACAAAGAGTTATTGTAGATGGTGATGGCTGTGGGCAGAAAGCATCTCCTATAGCAGTCTGTATTACAGCAATTTTGAAGAAGCCTCTGACTGAAGATAGTCTGTTTTTCTGACAGTCTCTTGAAGAGGATGGTGAGGGTTGTCCATATTTTCTTGATTTTATGTAAAAAACTTCTTTGTGCCATCATCTCCGGAGGTTCCACAGTCGTCCCCAGAACAGAATCAGAACCCGCTTTCTTTATCAGGCTGATGAGCATTTTTAGGTCCCTGGATCTGAAGCTGCTGCCCCAACAGATGATGGCTGAATAAATGACTCTCTCAGACTTATAGAAGATATTCAACGTCTTTGTGCAAAACTTGAAGGATCTTAGCTTCCTTATGAAATACAGTCTCCTCTGATGGCTTCACTCAGTCCAGTTTGTTGTCCAGACGAACACAGGTGTATTTATATTCCTCAGCCACCTCTACTTCTTGTCTCATGGTGGAAATAGGGTTTGATCTAACCCCGTTTCTCCTAAAATCTACAACCATCCTCTATCTTGTTCACATTCAAGTTGAGATGATTGTTTGCACACCCTGACACAGAGCAGTCCACCAGCTCTCTGGACTCGGCCTCTTGTCCATCTCTGATCAATTGCAGAGTCATCGGAGTATTTCTGGCGATGACAGACGTCGGTCTTGTGTGAGAAGTTTGAAATGTACAGAATGAAAAGAAATGGTGAGAGTCCAGTGCCCTGCAGTGCTCCTGTATTGCAAACCACCTGGTTAGACACACAGTTCTTCAGTCTTACAAACTATGGTCTGTTTGTCAGGTCATCATAGATCCAGATGATTGTTGAGGCCTCCAACTGAGTCAACTGAGTCTTCTGGAGTTTCTGACAAAGCAGATCAGGCTGAATTGTATTAAATGCACTGGAGAAATCACAGTGCTGCCTGCTTTGTCCAGATGACAGTAGGTTTGTTGAAGCAGGTGTACGATGGTGTCTTTAACTCTATGGCGACAGGCATTTAAGGGGGTTTTGATATGTGCTTGTCTGCTTACTCAGGTGGGGGAACAGTAGTCTCTCCAGGACCTTCATGATGTGGGATGTGAAGGCAACACACTCTCTCTCCACAGTTAAACATGGTGATGGTACCCTCTTGCTTTACAGGTTTAGGGGGTGCACATTAATGCTCACCACAAAAAACATAATCCATACATGTATCCATGTCAAACTGATGCACTACTTTGTGTTGGTCTATTCAAAATTATATGGAAAACTGCACTTATGATGTGTGGAAATGAATAAAACGTTAGGCGGTATGAAAACTTTGCCTAACAAGTGACGTTTGGAGAGATGGAGTGAAAGACTGCAGCTGCAGAGAGATTCCTAAAGTTGCTCCACATCTACAATTTACTCATGCAGCCTGGATAAAACGTGAGAGACTAACGTCCGGAGGTTTCATACTGTACCAAACACTGGATTCGAAAGCTCTTTAGGCATTCTCTTTGAGCTTTGAAGAGGCCCCTGCCAAGCCTGATTTGGCCAGCATCTGCATACCTCTGCTCCAGAGTCAATCTTTTCCTTTGAACTACCCAAATAATAGACTCCGTCGACCGCTTCATTATAACATGCTAATTTCCATTACGAGTGATTAAGCTGAGGTGCTCTTCTCCTCTGCCGTGGCCTGAGTCCAAGCGCACAGCTGGGGGCAAGATGACGGCCTCATGCAATCTCCGAGCTCACCCCCATTCACCTTCCCTTTTTCTTCCTTCCGTTCCCTCCCTAGCCCCCATTCCTCTCTCTCTCTTTCTCTCAGTAGTATTCAGCTGCCCCCTTTTTCCAGAGCTCCTTTTCATAAGGTCTCTCTATTGAAGTCAGGGGGGGGGAGAAAGACTCAGCGGCAGCAGCTGGCCACTCTTTTCTCCCGGGCAGGTATACAGGGGCTGGGAGCTCTCTGCATGAGTGAGCCTCGCTCCTCCGGCTCCATTCAGCTCTGCCTTGGCCTCCTCTATTCACCGGCGGCTCTGCACTTTGTCAGGAGCAAGGGAGCGCAGGAAAGGGAAAAAAAGAAGGAGGGATCAGCCTTTTCTCCCCTTTGTACTTCACACAGCCATACAGGCATTCCTAAAGCCTCCGCTAATGAGCTCGGCTGCAAAGTTCTGGGAGAGAGCGGGTCAGGTCGGGGGGAAAAGGTGAACAAAAAGTTTGATTTATTTCTGTTCAATCTTCTCCTTTAGCTGAATGCCAGTCTTGTGTTCTTTAACCTATAGAATCGGGATTTGTAAGTACATTCGCCTTGTGCGTACCTACTTTGGAATGATTAAAGAGAGAGTTTGGAGGATTTGAGTTGTGTTTTTTTTTTCTTTCTTTGTCTTAGTCACTAATTTTTGTGGCTCCAATTCGAGGTGGAAATGTTACTTTTTCCCCACTGGTTGGCAAACACACACAGTCTTTTGTGGCATCGGTTAATGCTCCGAGTAATTGCCATTTCTCCACAGCTAATGATACACTCAAGATAATGTAATGATTCTGAATGAATTGCTTGTAAACATACACAGCACACACCACAAGGGGAAGCCACATGGGTTACCAGTAAATGGGTATCCAGTTACCTCAAATAAATTAAATTTTCCACCTCTGGCCTGCAGTTTTATTGAGTGTGTTAGAAGCCCTAATTGGATTTAAGCTGGCGGGGCCGTTCCGATTCAGCCACTCTGTGGATGCCGCAGCGCCGGGCCCATGTGGCATAACTCATGAAATATGACAGGTCACGTGTGGTTTCACAGATTCAAATTTCCTGGGCTCGGAAATAAATCAGAGATCGGAAATGTTCTCATTTTTATTCGTAACGTGATGTTAAGTCCATTAAAGCTGAATGTATTTTATTGGGATTTTATGTGACCCATGAGACCAATAACTGTAAAAGTAAGAAGAAATTAACAGATATATACAGTACAGACCAAAAGTTTGGACACACCTTTTAATTCAATGAGTTTCCTTTATTTTCATGACTATTGACATTGTAGATTCACACTGAAGGCATCAAAACTATGAATAACACATGTGGAAATATGCACTAAACAGAAAAATGTAAAACAACTGAAAATACCCCTTATATTCTAGTTTCTTCAAAGTAGCAACCTTTTGCTGTGATTACTGCTTTGCACACACTCTGCATTTTCTTGATGAGCTTCAAGAGGTAGTCACCTGAAATGGTTTTCACTTCATAGGTCAACCTGCCCTGTCAGGTTAATAAGTGGGATTTCTTGCCTTATAAATAGTCATGAAAATAAAGAAAACCCATTGAATTAGAAGATGTGTCCAAACTTTTGGTCTGTACTGTATATACATATATATATATATATATATATACTGTATATGTTTTTTCTAATTAGTAACCAATAAAATTCAAAAAAGTGTGGCGTGCATTTATGTTTTCATCTGTCTGGAGTGGAACTTTTCTCTGCATTTGTAGCGTCAAGGTTTTTGGCTAAATAACAGCTTTCCACAACTAAGGTCGGGCAACATATTCCCAACTAGATGTAGCTGTTGACTTGGATTTTTATTTGCAAATAAAATTTTAAAAAAAACAAAAACTAGCACATTCTGCAACTCCTTCAAACAAATTCCCGAATAAAATGAATTGTTAACGTCTTAACACACAAAATGCTGCCTGGCCTTCAGTAGTCACCTTTCCCAGATTGCAGCACAAACATTCCTCCGGTGGAACAACAGTTTGTTCTAGGCCACCGCTTCTATTCGAAAATATTCTTTCGCAAAGGCCTGTTGAAAACAACCCCTTTCTCCACCCCTGTCTGTCAAACACACACACACAAAAAAAAAACCCTAAAAAAAAAAACAAAACCCAAATGAAACAACAAGCTTATGACTTCATCTTTATCTCAGCGGCGGCGAGGATGTGACCAATGTAAACACCTGTTGAAAAGATGTGGAAAGCAACTGCCATTTTAGTCCTGCTCTCAACAATGCATACCTTCGCTTCAGCTGACACGGTGAGTTGAAGTGTAAGCGCAGCAGACGGGCTGGAGGGCAAGCGGGGAGGATCTCCTGTGGCCACGCCTACCGCATGATGGAACAGGTTAGGGAGGTGGCGCGGTTTCCGTCTGTCAATGCTCGCCGTTGGGCCGACGAGCTGGGAGCCCTTCCTGCTGACAGAAATTTGGCAGAAGCTCACCCTGACTCACGCCTCTCATTTGACAAGCATTGACGGCAACAGAAAAAAAAATAAATGTTTGCAGTCTTTCGGTAGCAATAGAGGCAATAAAAACAGCTGGGAGAACGACAGGAGCCAGTGCTGTTTGTTTGGACACCTGGTTGCACCGAAAAACAACGCATGTTAGCCATTTTTATTGGAACGGAGTCCTAAATTATTATTATTTTTTTTTTAATGGTACTACCTCTGGGATATACAGTACAGACCAAAAGTTTGGACACACCTTTCTAATTCAATGGGTTTTCTTTATTCTCATGACTGTTTATAAGGCAAGAAATCCCACTTATTAACCTGACAGGGCTCACCTATGAAGTGAAAACCATTTCAGGTGACGACCTCTTGAAGCTCATCAAGAAAATGCAGAGTGTGTGCAAAGCAGTAATCACAGCAAAAGGTTGCTACTTTGAAGAAACTAGAATATAAGGGCTATTTTCAGTTGTTTTACACTTTTTTGTTTAGTGCATATTTCCACATGTGTTATTCATAGTTTTGATGCCTTCAGTGTGAATCTACAATGTCAATAGTCATGAGAATAAAGGAAACTCATTGAATTAAAAGGTGTGTCCAAACTTTTGGTCTGTACTGTATCAGATTATTCTATGGCTCGTGTTATTCACATACTAATTACAAGTTACTTAGTAGATTTTAGGTGGTTAAATGAATTTAGTAGGAGATTTTTTATTTTATTTTATTTGATGGCTGCCATCGATTTCCCAAGTGAAGGTGAAATTATTTGGTTTCCTTGCCGGCTGCAAAACAGTCACGAAAAAGTCATAAGGACTGGCTTTATGGCTTTTACCTTGAAGTGTTTCACAACTTCAGGAGACATTAAAGTCATGATGAAACATGTTGACAGTTTAAACAAAGTGTAATCCTCATTTTTCTTTTTCTAAATAGTTTTCAACAGCAGATATTTGTCACAAAGCAAACATCTAATATGTCTCACCGATCCTTTTGTAATGCACAGTCCTGCTGGTTTTATTTTCATTAATACCAACTGACTTTAGCTGGTGTGCTCCCTCTGAAAAGTCCTGTTAAATCCGAGTCTGTGTCTTGCAAAATATATTCCACAACTTCACCAGTCCATAAATTGCATTTTTCATCTCTAAAGTCGCACCCTCAGTCATGCAAACTGATCTTGGATTGAATTTTCTATCTTTACCTCGTTTTGGACATTTTACACAACTGATAACAATGTAATGCACTGTAATTTGCTAATAGAAAAAGGCTATTACAACTTATTCAGTGAGAGACGTTGGATAGTGCTGTGGCATTTAGAAAGAAAAGTTCCAATAAATAATTTATTACAGTGGATTAGTATTGGATTGTGTTAGATTACCCAAGTAATATTGTACTGAGCAAAGTGCCAGTTTTATAGTTTCAGCATACGAACAAAAATATGGACAACATACAGAGAAGGAAAAACAAGAGCATCTACTGGTGCAAAAACAACTAAATAATAAAAACAGACATGTTAAATTGTTTTTGTATTATTATTTTGACTTCTAAAGTACAAATACTAAATTTAGCTTGAGCAGAATTCAACACCCTTTTGCTCTTTGTAGCAAACTGAAATAGCTGGTTATTTAGTTATTTACTTACCAACTGAAGTGTTAAAGCTGCTTGGGTAGAGCTCCTTTAGTTTTATTCCACAGCTTTCCAAGCCTATATAGGAGCAACTGACTGTGTGCAGCAACAGGTGGGAGAGGGGTAAGCAGCGATTCACTCTGTACTCCATATGGAAAAAAATGCGCCAACCACTCTGACGGTTTTCATGCTGTTTGTTTAAAACGACCGTAAGCGTTTGTCTTGAAAGCATAACTTTTTAAAACCTCAAAACTCGAAACCAGCCTGCGACAACAGCAGAAATCACGGTTTGAATGCTCGCCGCCGTCATGGTGGATTTTAACGTTAAGACCTGTATAATTTCCCTGACCTCCCCAGATAGGAGTTAGGTTTTTTCCCGATGGGCCTCATACTGAATTCCCCAACTAGAAACCTGGAAAGTCTGAGTTCCTGAGTTCAAATGAAGAGCATTGTTATTTCATTCTGCTCTCATGTGCTGCTTCACACTTTTTACAGCTACTTTTTCTCCTTAGTGTTCATATCGGATCTAAGATTTAAAGACACGAAGAAAAAAAAAAAAATCAAGAGCGATTGTGCCAAACGTGGGTCCAAAACGAGCCGAGCGAAAGGACTTGAATTCGCCTTTCAAGTGAGGACGGTGCCCGTGAGATTTTGCATTTTCTTACTCTAAACATCTGCACTCCAACCCCGAGGATGAATCTCATGTATGGTAGCGGGCGTGTTGGCATCGACCGAGTCCCATCTAACCTTCTCTGCTTCCTATTACTGAGGCATTTCCACACTCCTGCAACACCCGTTAGCCATCCAGCTCCGGTCTGATGAGTTGGCCAGGCTTCACGCCTTTCCATTTTACGCTTGATGAATGGCTGCAGCAGATGGTTTGTTATCTTTGAAGATTCCAGGAAGATGAGCGTGATGAATTGCTCCAGGCCGGAGCCACCTCCCCTCTTTAACACCACCATCGCCATCATGTTACACTTCCCAGCCCTAAAGAAAGTGAAATGTGATCAATATGTCTTTGACTCATACACCCTTTGAAGGAGCTCCCTTACATTTTGTGAATTGCCTGCAACACCAAAGTAGATGCCATTCAAAGCGTATACAAAAAAAAAAAAAACAGACCTAGACTTTGACTCACCTGGTTCCGTCATTAGTCTTTTTATAATGGACTTCAGTCACACAGCAGGACACAATTTAAAAACGAATACGGGTAAACAATGAAACTTTGCTAAAGTAGTGAAACTCTCGATTCCCTACTGACAATGTTGATTTATTCTTTATAGTCCTAATCAATAAAAAGCAAAACATTGCTGTCAGTTAAGGAGTATGAACCTTCAAAATAAACCTCATTCAAAATTATTCACAAAAACAAACTGATATGGAAGGTCTTTATATTTGCTATTCTCTGCATCATTATATAAATAAAGAGCCTGGAAATCTTAACACTTGGTGCAAATATTGGACCCCATATTGATCAAATCTTAATGTGACTTTGACTCACCTGTATTTTTTTTAATGTCCAACCTTGAGAGATGACTGTCCTCATGGTGTGCCCTTCTTGTTAAACTTATTTGTAAGCCAGGTCATTTACAGCAGGTCATCCATCAAGTAAATCACATTAAAAGACGTGTCAGCGGTCCTCCTAAAATAGACCCCCGAAAGTACCTACGTCCACATACCGTGCCTGTTGAAGGAACATCAAAATGTAAGGTTGGGCATACTTGGGATAGCTGTGACGGTAAACCACCACCTGCTGAAAATGTGTGTACACACAACAAATGCTGTGGAATAACAGATTAGAAGCAAGAAAGTAAAACTTTATCATAGCTATCAGTGGACATTTATATACACTATTTTGCCAAAAGTAACAGCTTCGACTCTTCTGGGGATCTACAAGGTTTACGAATCAGTTTATGGAAATCTTCTGTTTATCTTACCAGGAATGCATTTTTGAGGTCACATATTGATGCTGGATGGAAGGAGTGGTCTGTATTCATTTAAATTTATACGAAAAGGAGTTCTATTACATTTAGGTCGGCATAAAATTGTCCAAAATGCTTTGGTATGCGGACGTTTTAAGAGTTTCTTTTAATGAAACCAAGGGGCCGAGTTGAAATTTCAGGTCTAAAAGTCACATTGAACAGGAGATTTTTAATATAAAGGATGAACAGTAATAAAAATATGTAAAATGTTAGATTTGAGGGGTTCGCATGAACTGTCATATTTAAGAGCGAACCAAAAATAAACTTATATGTGATGCTTAAGCTACATGGCTATAAAATGGTTTGCTAACAGGTAGGAAATGGAAGCTGGAAAGGCCTAAATTGTGATGTGTAGGAATTGTTAAAGGGGTGAACTGACTTGTTTCTCCAAAACAAGCAAAACTGTTTTTCTCTCTCAAGGTTTTGCTACATCTGCTGTGTGTTTGGCACCACCTGTTGAATGTAAGTTTTTATGTCATTATTGAAGTACACAGTGAAGAAATTAAAAACAGACATCTTGGTGTATATATACATATATATATATATATATATATATATATATATATATACATGTGGCGAAATGTAAGTGTCACACTTGATAGACTGGCAAGTTAGTCTGCACAGTAAATTGGCAGTATAGCTTGACATCGCAATACTGGCAATACTGGTATCGCAATACTGCAACCAGGTAAAGATCTGTGTGGAGTACAGTAATTATTGGCTGGCATATTCCAAGTGTTATGAACATGCATTTTTCATTCCAACGTAATATTTAGCCAGTTGGACAGAGTGCTCAAAATGCTAAAGGACACAGAGCATAGGAAACACAAATGTAGAGGAAAGAGTAAAATCTGTGTATTGGTCTTTCCACCCCAATATTTGCTAATATTATCACCAGTCCAAGGTTTTCTAATATGGTGCAGCCCCGCTGGAAAGCATAAATTCACCATGAGACTGAGGATATTATGTTCTCATAATATCTGCACCATAAGTGCTCTATTTATATGGATTTTCTAGGATTTGAGGTTCAATTAGCTTTCATACAACACATTTATCATCAAATCAGGGTCTGTGTCAAGCTGCTGTAAGAACTTTATGAAATAATTATGCCCTTAAACTCATACGGAATTGGTTGAAACTTCACGGACATGTCGCTTTAATGTCTCAAAATGTAAAGAAAAAAAAAACGAGATCTCTGAAGAGAGTCCAGAGATGGACAAGAGGCCGTTCTTTAAAAAAATTCCTTCACAACAAACACTTCCCACGTTCCAAAGAAATACAGGTTGAGCACACACTATGAGAGTCAGCTGTTATTTTTTTCGTTTTTATTATTGTAGTTATGTTTTAACAGAGTCTCATTTTTCATTTATTTTCCTTTCCTCCAGTAGCTGGAGGCCTCACCTGTGGGCGAATGTGCACACATACCCGGTGCAATGTGAAACCATTGTCTGTTTACTGGAAATGGAACAAGGAATTGTGCCATTGAACTTGCCTGCAGTGCTGCAGGTGCGAATATCTGTGTCCTGGCTATTGTGATTAATGGCAACGAAACCTGGGTCTTCGCCCAGCACAAAGTGATCACAATAGCTCTGACAAAGTCAATCAAAACAATCTGTCAGTGCCAAGAAAAAATGTGACGGAGAGGGAAGGGGCGGGGGGCGGGGAAGTGCTCATGAGGCCAGGCTGGCTGACAGCACTGCTGATTTATCACAGATGTGCATTTCTGAGACCACGGGCAAACATGATTTTAGCATTTGGGAAGAATTTTTGGCTTTCATGTGGCCTTTCACAGGGCAAGTTCAAATAGAAAGATCAGTACGAATGGACAAAACACATGGATACACTCAGGGTCTACATGTGCATGCTCAGACACACCTGGGCAAAATATTTGCAGCATTTTTGCATTGCAGACAGTGAAAGAAACACTTAAGATTCTCACATCCAGCATTAAAAGACTTTAAACTGTACATGTGTAAACTACTCTTCGTTGTGTGGATGAGTTTTCCTCGAGTAGGAGGTTCCTTCACTTGGCAGGATGACGCTATGAGAGGGGCTCATTATTACATGTTATTATTAATTAATAAGCATAAGCATAATTAATTAATTATTAATAAGCCCAAAAGTATTCAGACCCTTGATAGATTTTGATTTGTACTTATCTTATTCAATCAAGACGTTTGTTTCTGATATGAAATGAGACAGATAGCCCCTAAAAGATAAGACAGTAAAGTAATATTAGTTTTTGGGGGAAAAAAATATATCTTTCTTTATTTACATATTCACACACACAAACACATGATTCAGTAAACTCAATTTCCTGAGTGAAACACATAAATTAATTACACCCATGCTGATGTTTTCAAGCCTTTATTTCCGTTAATTATAATAATTTCTGGCTTACATTTAATGAAACACAATAATTAATATTTGAATATTACATCAGACCAAAAAAAAAACTGAAATGAGGACTCACTCACTGATACCTGGTTATTACTATCTTTTTTTTATCTGACATACGGGTCCAATCAGAATCCATATTCTAATTTGTGGAATATTTAGGAGTAGATAATACAATTTTTCACATATCTTTACCACACCAAATTGTTGGTTTTTTTTAAAAGTCATTGTAGTTTAATGCAATCTTGAATACTGATGTCACGTCAGCTGACATCATCAGAGGATTAAAGGCAGCTTCAACTCTAACTTCAACTCTAGCGATGCATCTCAGAAAGTAAGCGAAGTACATTTATCAGAAAGAAGAGGAGTCAAGTCTGCATTTACTGGATGACTTTGTAACACATTTACAAAGCATTAAACTGAGAGTAAAATCAGTTTTTGAAACTTTCTTAATGGCCCTTTTGAAAGGGTTTGAATAATAAGGTCAATGTATCTAAAGCTTTTCTTTCTCTTTCAAATGCCTTGTGCAACAGAGCCCTGTTTACTACTTCCAATTTGTTTCACATGTAAATGTTGGTGTCAGAATAGAGTTATTGGGGGCATTCAAACCAATTATGTTATTATGGCTTGTTATAATGCGATTACAGGGACTGAGCTGAGGCTGATTGTCTCTTTAAGAAGCAGTGAGAGTGGCCGGGGGGGGCGGTGCGGTTTCACACCCTCGGGTGGGAAACATGGGCGGAGCCCAGCGGGCATTGAGTGACAGCCGCTCAAGGGTTCTTACGCTCCGATACGCGGGGGAGAAACCGCGACGACCAATCACGTGGCTAGACAGCCCACCCAGCAAATCCCAACAGCCAATCAGAACGAGCGACGGGAGGATCCTGGGATCGCTGTTGTGCTTCCAACGTGGGACTACGGAGCGATCGCCCACAAAAAAAAAAAAAGGGAAAAGTAACTCGGCAAAGGAGAAAACTCATGGTGGTAAAAGCACGCTGGAAAGGAGGAGGGGGTTTCAGTTTTGTTATTTATCGGATCCTCTGGGTTTGGTGAGCGCAGACCGCACCTGACGAGCTGCGGGTGGAGTTTCTCTGGATGGTACCGAGTCCGTGTTTCAAAGTTGGATGTATGCGGTTCAGATTTGGAGGAGAGCTCACGGAGCAGCGCTCGGCTTGAGAGTTTTAACCACTGTTTCTAACTTATTTACTAAATATCTATTTTTTTTTACTTTACTTTTTTATTTTCTTGGTGTCGAACCGGTCCAACTCCGCTTGAAGTTTGTGCTGTAGCCAGATTTAGAGACGGAGAGCAGCTGCAGCCGGGCGCAGAGAGAGAGTCCTTTTAACATTTGGCTCCTTAGTGTTTTCACACGTAGTTGCGAAGCCAACTCTTGTTCCCTTTTCGGACATTTTTTTTTTTTGCTACTTTATTTGAGTTAAATGTTTCCAACACTCCACCTTAGTTTCTTTTTGTGAATTTTCTTAAATTGTACTCCTGCGTCGGACTCCGGGGGAGAAAGTTGGGAGTGAAGACTTGTTTCAGAGATGAATTCCGCCGAGACGGACACACACGTTTTTTCTACTATCGTTTGTGCCACAAAAAGATAGTTAATGAGCTACAAAGGGTTTTTACTTTCCCCTAACCGAGACTGATAACACATTTCCCAGTCTGTGGGCACCGGGAGAGCTCCGCGGCCGCGCTGCTATACTGGATACAAAATGGCGGCGTCCCTGGGACGGCTTGGATGTGTTTCTCGCTGTGTTTTTTATTTAATGTTGTCGCTGGAGCTCTTAAGCTGTTTTGGACTGAGTTCGGACGCACCTTGCCCTCAGAACTGTACCTGCAGCGGGGACTCGGTGGACTGCAGTGGCCTGGAGCTGATAGTCCCGCCTGTGGACCTTCCAGTTTGGACCGTTTCCTTGTAAGTGCCCCCTAAACTATTTATTGACCAGTCCATAACGGGGTAAGCGGGTTTAAAAAGGGGGGGAAAAACTTCGCAACTAGATAAAGATCCTCTTGTGATGGAAAGCAGGGGACACATTAGGGAAGGGACTTTTCTGTCTAGAAATCTTAGCTGGAGAAAGAATTTCTTGCTTTTGTCCATACCCAGCCGGTCAAAGGCATAAGCAAACTAAGCAGCTGCTTTGGGCCCACACACCGAGTTTCAGCGCCTTCCATTAGCGGTTTTTAGTGAATATACGCTTATATGCCCCATTTGTTTCAGCTCTGGCTAGTAGGGTATGAGTTATGGTGAAGAAAACTCCTCTGAAGAAATCTGTTCCTTAAACTGGCTTGTCCTTCTTGTTTGTCTATGAAATTAAAATATTTGTGATACCTTATTTGCTACTTGTAAATTTTTAACTGGTTTGAAGAACACACATTGCAATAGTTAGCTGAAACCTGTAGCCGGAAATATAAAATGCAATCCTCACTGTATAGGTGTTAAGTTAGTAGACTTTAGTGAAAAATGAATTGACTTGCATATCGAAGCCTAAAACTTACATAGATAAGTTGACATAGTTACATTTTCACGTTACTTTCAAATTACTATGTTCATTTTAAAGGATTGAGTAAGAAAATTAACTTTGGTTGTTTTTAACAGTTCATTTACATCTTAAATTTAAACCTTAAGCCTTACAATGGTTTTAAATGTACCCTAATCACACTAGCAGGTTCCCTGTAGTAGTGGGCCCCTAAGAGCCCCTGAAACGTCACATAATTGAGGTGTAAAAAGTGCAATTAGATTAAAATTATCATTATTTATCATCACTCATTCTCGACTAAATTTGTAAATTGACTTGAAATGCTTTGATTTTCTAAACTGTATTATTTATGTTTGATGTAAAAGACACAAATGTATAAAGATGGATGATATAATAGAGATATCCATTGGGCAGGAGTGGGTGATAGCAGCCGTAAGGCCCCCGAATCAGATTCTGTTGAAGCCCTCAGGACATTTTGGGCCGGCTCTGTAAGTGCAGCTGCTATAGTAGGTACAAGTCTGGGATGACTAACATTAGTCTGCTACTTTTGTTAAATAAACTGCTACATCTCTTTTCTTCTTTTAGGGGCCATGCCTCAGAGAAAACTGGAAAACAATATCTTCCAGAAAAAAAAGAACAGTTCTGTGGCCCCCTAGTGTTGATTGTGACATAATTACACACATTTGGATAATTTACTACTTTATGGTTTTTGCCTATTCCGTTGGGCTTATTTACAGCAGTTTAGTGTCAGCTTTATAACTACATTACACTTTATGTATAAAAAAAAGGCGTTTTTACAGATTTACACTAAAAATTTCAGATTGCTGTTAACATTTATTTGTCTGTTGTACCTGTTTATAAGTGTCAACGATTTTTTTTCTATTTTTTCAACATTTCTGCAGTATATTTTCACTTGAAATCAATTGACCTGCTAAACTTATTGCCTTTTCCAAAGTCTAATATATATCTGTTCCTAGAGATAGAATGAGCAAACGTGTTTGCTTGGGTTGGGCAAACAAACATGTCATAACAAATAAACCCTCATCATTATTCCCCTGAGATTAATGATGAGTATTATCCACATTTCCTTTTCTGTCTTGGAAGCCATAGCTCACAAATTGAATTTGTAGTAAATAAATCAGCTTCCCAGCTGGAGTACCACTGACAACAGTCGATACCTTGTATGTCAGCTTGTTAAGGAACATTAGCTACTTTGGGACATTTTTACGAGCCATCCTCCAGTGTGTTTGGGTGCTTCAGCTACCATCCTGCTGACTGAGACAACTCGTCCAAAGACAACACCGCTCTCTATCCTCCCCCGAAGCACGAAGCGCGGCGTCTTCTCCAGCATAATCATCGGTGACAATTAGGCGTCTTGTTCCAGGGCTTTCCAACATCTGCTTGCGTTTGGTTCCCGTTCGTTGCCGGAAACCTGAGGTTCAAGACCAAAGGACCCGAGCGCTGCTCCGGCTCCTATAGGTTCCCGCTCGCAGCAGTTTGTTTTAACCCCTGTGAAGTGAGGAATGCAACTTTTTCTTTTAAAAAAGAAGCTCTCTCCAAACGTGAATAATAAAGCAGCAGTCTATCATGCATGCGCTCAGATTTGGATGGTGGACGGCGGCTGTCTTGTTGTGGGACAAATGTTCTGCTTAAAAACAGCTGCTGTGAGTCCAAGCGTCGCTCCGAGCCTTCTTCTTCTGTTATCTCCTCCAAACCTTATCAGTCAAGATTTAAGCGGCCGCAGCCTTTTTGTTTTCAAAGGGAATGGCTTTATGGCTGTGGATTATCTCTTGAAACACCTAGAGTTGCACATTTCAGCTAGACGGGAGATAGTAACTTCATGTTGGCAGGCTGCTCAAAGGGAGAAAATGCCATTGTTCTGGAGTCGGTGCATAAAACAGTTATTATATGGTTCCTTCAAACCCAAAGAAACCCCAGTATAGTTGTTTTGACCCATCGCCAGGTATCTGGAGTGTTTAACTAATCCCTACTTCACACTGCAACATTTTTATGCAGATTTGTGTCCAGATGTTGACCTTCTGACAGTCTTAAGGACAACCCAAATTATTGGGATGGCTCTTAAGATAATCTCAAGAGACACTCTTTAAGTGTGTGGTGTGTTAAGAGTGATCTGGTCCGTTCAGAATCGGGATGTTGGATTGTCTTGGCCCGATACTACAGCATGTGTAGTGTTCCCTGAGGAGAAACGAGAACACGGCCTGTTGAATGTGACGTGTAGCCAATCAGAAAGCGAGGTGACGGAAACATGGAGGGAAACCCCAAAGTGCACAGAAGACAAAACAACTTTGTATTGGTTTTTTTCCTCTGCTAAATATAACCCATAAACTATCGCCATCGCTTCTTCCCTCACAAGACCAAGACTCACGTTTGGTCTTGTGAGGTTTTGCGAGATTTTTCCGTCTGACATCTGAATGTTAGCGAGTGAAAATTGGTTTGTGTGTGGTGTGTTGCGCCACACGCTGTACGACCAAATCTATCATACCTTTATCGCCATATGTGGGGTCTCTCAGGTTTTGAATATTGGCCAACAATTTTAAACTGATAAAGTCGTTCATTGTTAACGCTCTTCAGAAAGATTTTTGTGACGTTTTGTGTCTGTCATGCCTAGTAGCAGCAAGATGGCTGGACTTTTGATGCCGATTATCAAAAGTCTTCCACAAGTCTATCTTCTAGAATGCTATCAAAAATCTTCTACAAGAAGGTTGCGATTAAGTGCAGCTCTCTTGTTTCTGTGTCTAATTCTTAGTTTCATATGAACTGCGATGTCCAGTTTCCACAGTCAGCCATAAGAACGGAGGACCCCACTGTGGAATCGTTTATCTCTGTGAGCCCCAGAGGAGGGGTTGGCCGTAGCCGTATGGCTGCTAGGAAGGATGGTATTGATTCCACTTTTCCTCACTTTCTTCTTGTCTAGATTGAGCAAAGGGATGCTGCCGGTGTCTAGTAACAAAGAAACTATTTGCAAGAGACTCTAACTTAAAGACATTTTCAAGACTGACAAGAAAGCAAAATCTGATAATGAATAGCAGGACTGCAAAAAAAAAACACATTTGACCTCGTATTTTGTGTTAATCCATTGAAACTGACATCCTATAGTCTCACTCACTTTCTTTATCTATTAGAACTATATGTTTATCTACTAACTATGTGTGACTGAAGTATTCATCATTCAAAAATAATTAAGAACTATAAATGAACCTCCTGTTTTCGCTATTTTAAGATGGTTGGGACTGTTCAAGAAGGAGGGAGTACATCTTGCAAAAGAAACATTTTCCTTACCTGGTAGTGTGGTGGAGTGACTGTGTCATGTTGTCATTTCAGCATTGCCTTTTACCTATGATTATAATAATTTGACAAACACAAAATTTAAAGTGAAAAAACTGTCTATTACAGGAGAATAACGTTTCTTTTAAAACTTGCCTGCAGTTCTTTAGTGGGTATTGAAAATCAAAATAAACCTGGTTCAAGTTGTTTTAAACATCATGCATTTTCTGACTAGCCCTATACCCTCTTGCCGTTTTCTGACTCCTCTGCAGTATAATGTGTATCATTATGAATCGTTCTTAGAAACTTAACCACCTCCTTATTTTTCTAACCTAACTTGATCGATTCAGACTATTTGTTGCAAACAAAATAAGGGGAAAAAAAGTAGCTTTTGATGAGTATTTGTGCGGAGAAGATGGCTTCCCAGAGGGCAGGTTTTTAGCCTGCAGCTCATCCATCACTGGCACAAATAAGGCCACAACTGTTGGTGGAAGAAAACAAAACAGTAATGCTTTCCAGCTGTCAAAATAATCACCCCTCAGGACCCTGATTGTAACGGTCCTCCGTGAACAAAGGGCCTTGATGAGAATTCAGGCAAGCAAACATGTTGGCACATCCGCTGCAGGGCAGACTGACCTAGGGGGGGCCGAGGTGTTGGGGAACACCACCATACGGACCTTTTTATTCACTGTTACTTTAAGTAGCCTCATTTAACAATGCTAAACGTCTACTATTACATCATCGGCGATTTGTCCGGCTCTGTCTTCAATCACAGCTCTTTTACACTACTTAAACATACCCTTGTACTTTTGCATATCTTCATCAACCACATGTGTTGCTGTTTTTCATTAGAGCTCCTTTGCGTTTAGCAAATTGACCATCAGCCTCAGAAGTTCAGCTTCGTCTTCATGATTGATGAATAGCCCCACAAAACACAAAGCAAGTAGTCTCCCGCGCGGTCGCGCCCTTCCTCTCAGGAGTGGTGTTTTATTTTATTTGCAGCCAGTGTAATGTGTGCAAAAAGCATTTTTACCCACAGTGCCACTGGCGTAATGGGATTCAGTGAGTAAATAAAAGCGTGAGTGTTGCTGATTTTGGCCCGGATTCGCTGTGTTGAGGGGAGAGAGAGAGAAGGGGAGATGAGGCAGATACCGGGTGTCTGTTTGTCACTGTGTCTGGCGCAGGAAAGTCCTCACGAAAGGCTACAGATTTTAATGCAGTCTGGATGTATTTTCATCCACGTGTTCTGCTCTCAGAGAACACGCAGTTGTTCTCTGCTTGTAAAGTGTTAGAGGAAAAAAGATTTCCCTCTGGCAAGCCACTTGTCGTTATCAATGTATCCTTTGATTTCGTAAACTTTGAGAAACTTTTCAGTCATGTCGTTCATTCGGCTCTATTATTGAGAGAACAGAAGAAGTAACCAGAGTTTTCTGTGGCCATGTAGAGCTGCTGTACCTTTTTGATACTTTACAAACTTGTTCTTCTATTTTTTGAATAATCTCACAACTGGATAACTTTAATCTGTATTGTGGTATTTAATTGAGCTAGACAAGATATCAACGCAATTGTTCAATATTGGACTATTTGGATGGAAATGTGATAAAATAATATGATTCATGTGGCTTGTAATTAAATACTACCTGCCGAATAATGTATTTCAGCCAGTTGGATTCAACTGTACTCAATAGTTCTTGCATTATCTCATTTTTTTTTTCTTAATTTCTTAACAAACCTTAGTATTTACACCAGAATTTCAAACAAAAAGTGTACACAAATGAACAAGATCAAATTCCTTTCCATCCAAAATAAAAGCAACAATTACTCCTACTGCTGTAAGAATATGACATTGAATATTACATTTTAAAATTAGTCAAAGTTATTACTTTTTGTCAAAATTTGTCTGGATTACAATGGATGGAGAAATTAAAGGACGAACGGGTTGAAATTGTGGGTTTGAAAGCCTTGGCGTACCTTTTGTAATGGTAACTGACCCACCTCTACAGCCACTTTGACTAACTAACCACCTAATACAAAGTTGTTAGTCAGCCAGTTTGTAAAGAGCAGAAAAGCAAAAAGAGATTATATTTTTCTTCATTTAACAAATGTCTCTAAAGTTTCTTATTCCTCCAATTTATCTATTGAAAATGTCGTCCAAAATAACTCTTAAAGATGATGTAATAATTTTAGCAGTTGTTACTTCTCTGCTTTAAATATGAGAGCATTAAATGAGGTTATGCGCTTTCATTTAAATTTCTGGTGTAAATGCTGTTGTATTTTTGTTCATGCTCTTTAAATCTCATCTTGGCGCGTGCCCGCCAGCCACACCGATGTGTTGCAAGTGAGCCCTAAACTGTCGCCTTCAACCACACTGTGGAAAACCTTACACCACCTCCAAGCAGCTGGCTTTGGCTGCTGCTACCCTCAGGAAATAGAATCGGTGGTTTCATGACAGGCATGGTGGTAGGGGGGACGGGGGGCGCAGCGACAAGGGGGGATTAAATGTCAAGGTATTTGAGGTGGAGGTGGGGGAAGTGTTTTATTATTGTGAAGGTCTGCCGCTGCCTTCGGGCTGGTTCCACTTGTTGGGAAAAGTTATGTCAGCGGTCAGAAACCTCAGCCACCGTCACCCACGTCGTAACATGCATGGGTGAAGCCAGAGGAAATGAAACGTTACAGGCCAGTCTGGTTTTAACGCCACATGCTGTCAGAGACGCAACATCGTCCTAGTGTGGGGTTTTTGTTTATGCCTTATTCCAACCCACTGCTCGGTATGGAAAATATGTAAATACGCAAGCTTTTGAGCTTGACGGACGGGGGCGGACTTGTGCGCGGCGAGTCATGTTCGGAAAAAAAAAAGAAAGAAAGAAAACAACAAAAAACTCCACGAACATTTCAGCGGTTTGGGCAGAGATGCAGCAACAGCAGCACCACTCAGTAAGGCTGAGCCCCTTGTGGTTTCTGGGGCATTTCTCACTCCACAGCCTTGTAATTTTGTGGTTTGGGGAGTGATTATACCCGGTTTGTTTATTATCATAGTTTTGCTAGCCTTATGACTCGCATGTCCTCTGGCGGATATTTTAAAGTCCCAACTCGAGGCTTTGGGAGAGTTTATTATCGCTGGCACTGATTGTTATCAGCTGCTCTTCACTTTCCCCTCTCTTATCTAGCTGTCAGTAAAAGGCATCAGGAGTTTCCATTAGGAATGTTTAAAACAAAAAACGCAGACAGTTTCTTTTTCTTCCCTATTGGTTATCTTTTGACTATGTGAGACAACTCACGCAACAAGTTGGCTGCGAATAAATTAGAAAGAAACAGTCGAGGGTGACCCACTCTTTGATAAAGTCTGATAGAGTGAGATGAAGCCTGACAAATACACGAAGATACGGGATGAGCCCTTGGCCTCGCTCTTGCTTTGATGATAATCAAACAGCTGCTGCCACAAGTCATTCTGGAGGAATCCGTTTCGCAGAATAGATGGCACTTTTGTGAGGACAGCATACAGTGCCAAGTCTTTTGGGGATTTCTTTTTTCTCTCTCTCTCAAAGTCAGTGTCTACAAAGGGAAGTTGATCAATGAATCATCTGTGGAGTCCCAACATCTGGTAAGAGTTTGGAAATCTGGAAGAGATTGGAGGGGGGAGGTGGGGGACGACAGCGTGACTTGGAGGGAGAGTGAGAGGTACCACGTAAAGTAGATCGACTTCTGACTGGAAAACACACATGGCTTCAAAGGGTGAGGAAAGAATTGGACCAAATAATTTTATTTTGGACCCTGGATCCTTTTGTTTTTTTTTAGCCTTCCTGAAGGATTCCTATGTAGTCTTAAAGTCTGGAGTTAGTTGATGTCACTTTCAAGTTTGATATAAGAATTAATTAAATATGGAAAAAATATTTGCGTTTTCTTATTCCATGTCTGAATTTCAACAAAAGTAGTTCTTTTTAATGATAAATAAAAAGGGGATCAGTAAAGATCCCCTTACTGATCCAGTAAAATTCTACTTTTTCCCATTCTAACCCTTATTTATCAACCAGAAAAAAAGAGGTCCACATTTACTATAGTTCAAGTTTCACAAATACAACAAATTCCTGAATTTCAGCAGAACATTCACAGTTTTTTTTAAAGCATATAACTATAATTCTTTGAAAGACACTGAAACATTATGTGCATCTACAGAAGTCACTTATCCTTTACTACTCACCCATATCAGCGACTTCCTTGAGATTTCTTCCATTATGTTTGTTAAATTCCACGATTCCTTTGGCGTTTTCCACATTTCCACATCGAGGAAATCAAAAGGCCCTGTAACCGTCGTCTTGAAAAGCTGAGTTGAGTTTCAGCAGCCATACTGTACTTGACCTGATTCCACAGACCTGTAGAATCAAGGAACCACTCAAATGCAACCTGTCTGAAAGCATCTAAAAAAGGAACACATTAACTCATCCTTTTTAGTTTTCCCTATAAAATTGAACAGAAGCCTGCCTCGTTCTCTTAAAACGTATGTCTTATACTTTCTGGTGAGTTTTGTGTGTCATCGTTTCCATGTAAACTATAGGATTTAAAGTAAATATTTATTATTTATGTTTGATTTGCTGCATTGAAACATGTTTTTTTTCCCAATTCTCTGCTCTACATCTCAGCATTTGTTTTAATTATTTTGGGCTCTAGATCCTATCAAATCAGTGTTTAAAATTGGACGGGTTGCTGAACTGGATCTGATGTGTTTTGGTAGGCCTGTCACGATAACAAATTTTGCTGAGCGATTAATTGTCTCAAAAATTATTGCGATAAACGATAATATTGTTTGAAGACCTTTTTACACTGATTTAATGGAAATGACGTAATAATGCATGCTATTTCCTGCCAAAGATAGATATACTTTATTTTCAAAAGAACACTTAACACTGGAACTAATAAACAAAATAAACAAAACAACCAAAAATAAAATGGATTCTCAGTCTCCATTAACAAAAAACGCACTTGAAAAAAAACCAAACAACATAAAGCCAAAGTGGAAATAAATACTGCATTCAATCAAAAGAGTGCAGATTATGAAGTCTGTATATTATGTTGCCCTTCAGTAATAATTAGATTTAAATAGAGAAAATGGGCACATCGACTACCTGATGCAATATTTCACACTACAGGTTTTTTACTCCTATTTTTCCCCTTATGACAATCTTAGGACGTTGGTCGTTCTAAAATTGTGTAGTGTGTTATGGTAGATGTTGCCGCTCCGATCCAAATCAGGGTTTTTTCCCCGACTGGGAGCTTTAACGCAGCCTGTTGAATGTGACAGGCAGCCAATCAGAAAGCGTGGATTCTCCTCTGTGCTTTCTGAGGGGAAATTACGGAGGGGAATCCCAAACAGCTGACACGGCGCAACCTGCAGATAATACGTGGAAACAACATTAATGTTTCTTCAACATGCAAAGAATATAGAAATGACAAGAGGAGGAGTTGGAGCGAAATTGCTACCGCAGTTGATAAACCCGGTAACTTTTCAGCTGTTTTTCGTTAACGTGGCGTAAATAGGTTCTAATGATTTTCATTCAGTCAGGACTTTACGCTGACACTAGCCACATGCATTGCAGGTAGATTGTAGTAAAGCATTAATTAATGCCTGGTTTTAAAATTAGTTCACTGAACTTGTAGCCATTATTTTGTGCCCATTGTTAGACACCACACGGCAGGAACGAACCCGATCGAACCGTTATATCTAGGATTTCTGTCGGCTAATGTGTGGTCTGTCAGGTTTTGAAAATGGGCCAACAGCTCTAAGATCGTGTAGTGTGCGCTGGGCTTTACATTAAGGAAATGAGGAAGGGGGGGTCAGTGGAGAGCACCGGAGTTGAGCCTTTTTTCATTCAGTGTCGTTAACAGAAAGAGAAAAAGGCCGGAAGAGACGATAATGGCGATAATTAAAATAGTTTTAATTTATCGTAGGATTAATTGATTTATCGTTTATCACGACAGGCCTATGTATTGGTAACAAAAAAGTGTTGACATGGTTCCTTTTGGACATTTTACAAACACAAATATTACAGAGCACAAACTGTAATTTGACAGATGTTTTTGATGTAGGGTTATCCATAACGCAGTCCAGATTTTCTAAATATTTGAGCACTAGTAATAGAGCTGGTTTTTTCAGTTTTATTATTTTTGATAGGTACCGAAAACCCAAAGTAAATGTTTAATTCTCAGGTGTCCAGAATGTTGAAAAAACTATCAGGGAAAAACCTGGGAATTGGATACTGGGAAGGAAAGAGATTTTGAAATGACAGATTTGCAAGAACTGTGTTTCCATTTATCTTTTCCAAAAGAGCTGTAAAACCTCTGTGTTTAGCAATCTGCACTTAAAATTATTACCATCACTGGTAATTATTGCTCTGTGAGTAAAACAAACAACATTGGGGGTGTGGGAGAAATTGGACAAAACAATCTTTTTCCGCACTTTGAAGATAAGAGCAGAAGGTCAGCCTCGCTTGTAGTACTGTACCAATAGCCTAGCTAAAGAGACATAGCGTGTTTATGTTATTCTTTCAGATTAATTGGAGACACTCATTTCCCTTTGCTCATAATGTCTGGCGCCATTTGTAACAAATTACATTGTCATCTAATTTGAACCCGGGGTTTAGTGCAGGGCCGGTGTGCCTGTGGGGCTAGCATGCGTGCAGCGGGGACTTAGCAAGTCTTTGTGGACCTCTTTAGCGTCCAAACCGGGCTTGGTGGGTCCGGCCACGGGTTCAACCTGCCCCTCAGGGGTAAGCGCACGGTTTCTTCTGCCTCGCGCCTGTTTGTTTCTCCTCCCATCTCCTGCTCCCCCACTTTTCCCAAAGCAGCAGCAAGGAAGAACACGTGGCTCCAAGATGTGGGCCACCTTCAGAATCGGAGCCAAACCTTCCAGGCCGACTGTTTTTCAAAGCCTCTCTCTGCTTCGTTGTTTGGTGTATTGTTGGGGGGGAATGTGTTTGTTAAATATGATCTCTTATTGCTTTTCCAGGATTTTTACGCCTATTAGTGTTTTGACCAAAATTTAGCTCATCAGTTTTATCTTTATTATAGCAAATGCTGTCGGCTGGCATATGCTCATCAAAGCTGATAAGAGACCATCCTCTCTCCGCTCCCTCGCTGCGCGACTTGTGTGCAAATTGGAGCGGGTGTTAGCTTTGTGTACACTCACACTGCAGTTGCTGAGCCATAAAGCGGCCCCTTAACGATGGGAAGAGCGGTGCGTTTGTGTGCGTCTGGCTCTCTGACGCGCAGGTTATTCTTTGACCAGCTTTATGGTGCTCCGAAATGGAGCACATTAAAGGGCTTTTGTCTCGCAGCGGGGACTCGCATTCGACTCATCACTGACATCACTTCACACTTTCAGTGAGCAAAGTTCACTCCCCGCTTATCTACTGAAGAAACGGGAGAGATAATGATGATGCATGCCTGTTATGTGCGAGTGTCCCCGCTCCCTCCTTCCCCATGTCCTCCCGCAAACAGACCGTCCGCTGACTTACAAGCCTGGTATCATATGTTGTGACATCACCACTGGTACTCCTACTGTATGACCACAGCAGCCGGACCACAGCTATTTGTTTTTTCTCTTCAAACCTCTTAATGAGTTTTTGGTGTGACATCAGCAGAATGGTCCAGTGTTGAAACGTCCGCTGCAGGCTGAGATCTGCTTTTCTTCTAAAGAAAGTCACTCAGCAGGATGTGACTTTTATGAGCTTCGTAATTTGTCTTTTGTAGAAGTTTATTTCAACTTGGTTGGGACTGAAGAAAGGTGCCTGGTGTTAAATGTTAACTTTCAACCAATGTAGCAGAGGGACAGATGAATGGCTTCGACCCAGAGGTGTACAAATTGTGTCTCGATGGGAGGACGGAGAAAGATTGATGAACTGTGGCCTCCCCTACAGTAATGAGGGATCTGGTCCAGTTACATTCCTCTAAACCAGTGGCAAAGTTGCTCTGTGATCCCTTCCTAACTTGTTCAATTCAGAACACCTGGTCACGATGCATCCATGTGTGTTTAAAGGTTCGAGTTGACACGTATAAGTTGACGTAATGCACTACAGCCGTCTCAACGTTACCCCGTAATGCCTTGTTCGCAAGTGACTGGATGGGGCAGTGGATAGATTGGCAGATTATCATCCTGTCTGCAGTAAACCATAAGGTAGCGTTAAGGGTCCAACATTCTCGGGTGTACTTGCGCACGAATTCTCCGCACATTCTCTGCGGATGATTGGGATTCATAGTGGAGTGTTCTGATTGCCTTCTTTTCTTGTGACAAATTCCTTTATTTCCCACAATACAAACTAATACTAGGAAGTTTGCTGAGCCAGTTTGGTGCCTAGTCCCCTTTCTTCTCCACCAGGGCATCCAACATACTCTTGTTGAGCCAACTCTCAACCTAATAAGTTTGGCGTTGCATACAAAACAGTTTGATGTGAACACAGTTTTCAATTTACTGTGTGACACAGAACATGCAAAGTTTTACGCTGTCAAAAAGCTTTGCCTTTGTGCCTTTAGAGACTCGCAACGGAATTGTCTGGAGGTAACTAGGAATAGATCTGCTTCTCTTCCACTCTGAAAGGAGTCGATAGAGAAAGTTTTGGCATCTGAAAAGGGCAGGCGATGTTTTCGTTTGATGCTTTCTGGATATATCTTAGTGTGAGGAGAAACTTGCTAGATGGACTATATATATTCGTAGTCTAGGAACACCTTGGGGTCCCCAGAGATGAGTGCGAGAATATTGCTGGGGCCAGGATGGGAAAAGCCAAGAATGAATTGACAGACAAATTTACCAAAATTTGACAGGATATTTAGAAATGTCATTGAATTTGTGGTGTAGTGAAGGCAATATTTTCTCCAGCAGTTGAGTTCAGCCAGCTGAGTGGGATTTTATCCCAGATGAGCCTTTACTCTTATTATATCAGATCTCTGGACCTTCTGCTGACGGGAGACAAGTTATGTTGACCTTTGGCTGATTGATTGCCAACAGTTTGTTCAAAAATAATAATACATCATGTCGGCAGACGGTACAAAAGGCTTGAAAACAGTGGGGAAAAACAGGTTTTGGTTCCAGGTCAGATCCAGTTAGTCTTGCTTAATAAAAAAGCGGTACCGCGAAATTAAACGTGGCATTTTTGGATTACGTGGCAGAGATTCCTTGTGGATAAACCTTAGAATCCGAAAGGATAATTTAGGAATTATTTTTCCTGAGATTTAGTTTGTTTTTGTCGACATCTATATGTTCATTTCTCCGCTTGCTAATCAGCCAGTAGCTCTGATTCCGTCACAGCAGTTTCTTCCACAAAACAGCTTCCAAGGGTTTACAGTCACTTTCTGGAAAGCACTAAATACCATCCCTCTTTTTTTCCTCAAGAGGGAGAAGGAGGAGTTAAAGGGGGAGTCATTGAGGCAGGAAAGCTGGCCTTATCACCATCTCCTGCCACAGTAGGTGTTAAAACACTGTGAAACTTATCTGATCTGATAGGTAAGAGAATAAATCTGTCTGAAACAAGTGGAGGGGAAAAAGCCTCAGTTGTGTAAACACCACAGGTGGCTCAGAGAAAGGCACACGCATGCCTGTGTACTGACACAAAAGACCAGTTTCGTTTGTTGCTGTGGCCTTTGGCACCTGCATGGCAGGTTGAGCTCTGAAACATGCTTTCCTTTTTGTTTCTGTGAGTCACCCTTTTGTTTGTTGCGCATTTCTTTTTGTTTCAAACTTCAATCGTGAGAGAGTTCATACGTTAGACGAGAAGCTTTGCCCTATTTCTTAGTCAAAAATCGGGCTAAGAAAAGTTTTTGTCTGTTCCTGGAGCGTATGAATCACTCTCCGTAGTTTACCCTGTTAGAGTGCGAGTGTGTTTACGTGTTGGCTGATTACACGGACCTCCAGGAAGAGGCCGCTTGTGTGAACACGGATTTTTAGGCTCTGCTGTAATTGGCCCCTATTGCAGATGGGGGGAATGACAATTTGGCCAACTAACCCACAATAGGAGGATCCCCAGCACACGGGATGCAGGCGGTTCTGCGTACCGTGCCTCGAGGGCAGACGCATGCTCTGCTATTATCTCGTCTCTCACACACACAAAAAACTGGGCAAAGAAGCTGTCATTATCTACAAGCGAACACAGACGATTATAAAGGCAAATCTGTCAAGTCAGAGGGTGATTGAGACAGATTGTTTTTAAAAACCAGCACGCACCCTGCTATTAACCCACCCTCAACACATTAGCTTCCTTAATATCTCCTTCGACTTTCTCTAAAATGTCTGGCATGAAGTAACAGCTTCTGCCTTCATTTCCGCCTCCTGCCGCGGTCTTTTAAGGCCACGCTGACACAAGAGACCGAGGAATGTGTTGCATCAGGTAAAAGTGTCCCCGGTCTCGGGTGTGCCGTGGTGGCGTAGTGGTTAGCGCGACCCATATTTGGAGGCCTTGAGTCCTCGACTAGGCCGTCGCGGGTTCGACTCCCGGACCCGACGATATTTGCCGCATGTCTTCCCCCCTCTCCTTCCCAGTTTCTTGTCAGCCTACTGTCGTATAAGGGACACTAGAGCCCACAAAAAAGACCCCCTGGAGGGGTAAAAAAAAAGTGTCCCCGGTCTCTGCCATCTCTCTGAAACTCTCTCCTGTCGTCTGCCACGTCTATGCGCAGGGAGAGCGGCACACAGCTGTGGGCTGCTTTTGTCTCACCCGCCTTAACCCCACCGCTACACACAAACAAACACCGCTCTCACTGTGGGCTTCTCTCTGCCAACACAGTCTGCATAATACTATGTTAACTTTACATTGCAAGTTCAGGCTTCAACCTTGTTCTGCTCACCACACATGCAGAATCTGCGGTCGCCTTGGCAACCCCCACCTCATCTGGGTGACAGCACCTCATTTTCTTATATCTCATAACCAGGGTGTCCATGTAACCTGAGTGAAGTTGGCCCCCCGACCTTCCTCAAATCAGATGAAATGGGTGTCAATTAACTCGACTTCGTTTGTGCAATACGTTTGACAACAATTTTGTCTGATTTCATAAAAGTGGGGGGGCTGGTTGACCTTTTGACCTATAACTTTTCATTAATATCTTCAAAGCCAAAGCAGCACAAACGACAATTTTTGCTGCACAAACCAGCACAAACGTAGTCGAGTTAATTGACACCCATTGCGTCTGATTTGAGGAAGGTGGGGGGGGGGTCAACTTCACTCAGGTGTCCATTCACCCTTAAGTCTTAAATTTATGTATCTAACATTAAAACCTCTAAATGTCTTAAATTCATTAAAAAAGTAAGTCGGCTTTTAATATGTTAATTACAGATATTTGTCTTGGCAGGACTATTTAATCTCACATATTCTATGTATTTTCTTTTCTCTTGGGACATTTTCTGTCAGGCAAAAGTTTGAGTCGCATGCAGACATCTTCACTGCGTTGTGCGACTCCAGGCAGTTGAGTTTATCGGTTACTAGCTGCTAACATACACTTGCTAGCTAGCTAGTTAACTTTTTTACAAGTTGGCTGGAAGAAGTTGGATTTCTCGTGGGGCTTTTTCTGTCAGGCAATAGCTTGAATCACACACAATCATCTTTATTGTGGCCCGTGACTTGAGGCAGTTGAAGATACTGGTAACCAGCTGCTAACATGCTGTTGTTATTTAGCTAGCTAACTTTTTGCGTCTATCACATACAAGTCCACATTTATGTCCAGTTGGCTGGACGAAGTTTGCATATGTCTGTGGAGCAATAGATCTTAAATCTCGTTCCCAATGGTCTTGAAAAGGTCTTCAAAAGTCTTAAACTTGAATTGGTGAAACCTGCAGAAGCCCTGGCAACGTGCAACTGTCAGAATAAATTGAATTAAACCAGTGTTTCTTCCTTCATGAGGTGTCGGGATGTCAAACGCAGCCCTTTTCACTTGTTGTTTGACAGTATCGCCTTATCAGCGGACAAATCGTTCTCTAATAAGCCTCCTTACAAGTCAAGTGCCAGCTATTAAATACGCTGTTAGCCTAAAGTGCAAATTGACTGCTGCAGATGGATGGCCATGTTTGGAAAGTGAGCCAGGAGAGAGGCACTCTGTATCGACAGTATTGATCCAAAGCTTTCCCTTGAAGGCCAACCGGATTTATGTACTGCAGTGTTTCCAGACGTACGGATGAGGCTGCTTGTCAAATGGGAGATGTAATTGTAATTACTGCAACTGATCAGAGTTCTTTTGTCAGGAAAGATAGGTTTGACAGAAAAGCTTTAAACAGCTGCTTAGCTAAAATGTGATACCGCATGTAGCTGTGATCTGCTTTTTGTATTAAAACCTTTCTCTTTTTTTTAACCATGTTTCAGAAATCTTGGACGGAATAAGCTGGCCTCCCTCAGCGCCGAAGCCTTTGCCAATCTTCCTAACTTACGTGAACTGTAAGTACTGAGCTGATTTTCTCAAATTAGTGCTTTTGTCACATTTATATCATCTATATCATAAACATTATTTATATGAAATTCTTCCAGTTTTCTCACAGTTTCAATATGTTTAATGTGTAGACCAACATAAAGTACTACATAACTTTCAAAGCGGAAGGAAAAGGATGCATGGTGAACATTTTCTGCAATTGAAAATCAGAAAAATTTACATTTTGAGTTTATCTGTTCAAAGCACCTTTTTCTACCTTGTTAGCTTTGTTAGCAGAGAGAAGAGTGCACAAAAGATACGAACGTGTTAACGAGGACATTAGTTGTTTACCTAAGTATTCATATTCAGTGACACAGTCTGGCTAATGCCAGAATAATCTGACTTTAAGGACAGGTTTGGTTTTTGGAAAAATAAAAACACGCATCTTGCTTCTAGCCTTTTCCAAATGAACATTTTAATTCTAGATTCTTATACATCTCCTTCAAAATCCAGTTATTTTTTCATTTCCTCCCTGAGTTTGACTTTAAATCTTGTCTCAAACGTTCTAGATAATCCAGAAAATGCCAGTAATGGGTTTTACTGTGTGTGTGTTTGTAGCAAGCACACCAACCATCTTTCTTTATCAACTCCAACCTCAGCAGAAAAGAAAACAATCCCATAGCATAATGCTGCCACCACCGTGTTTCACCAACAAAAGATTGTGTCCTCTGCTTGTCTTATGGACAAATTGGAAACGTTTTCCTTTTCAGTAAAGGCCAGATATGTGGGGTTTCAAAGATAAGAGAGATTAAATACTCCATACTTTTCGTATTGAGCAGCATTCTACTTTGTGTTATAAAACATAAAATGTGTTGAAGCCAGTGGTTATAAGGTGACAGAGTGTGAAAAAGTGAGACTTTGGGCTTTTAAATGACTCGATACTGACCAATGTCAGCGTGCTTTCCAGCAGCATCCTCCTGTGTCTCGCTTTGAACTAAGTCCAATTAAGAATTAAGTGGTGGTTTTCTATATTAAGCCTTCCCCTCCACCACCCGATACTGTGGCCAGCACTGGCCTTGTAAATATTTTATACGGCGAGGAGAGGGGCTTGGCTTCGTGTCACTCAGCGTCAGCGCGCAGCACACGCACGCACGCACGCACTCGCACACACACACAGACACACACTGGCCAGATAATACACGCACTGGTGACATCTCTGGCAGGCCAGCCCACCAGTCATACGCTCCTGGACATCTGTTTTACTCCAGTGTTATTTTTGGGTTTTTACAAGGATGACCTGCCGCTTGCTCTGCGGCAGACGTGACAAGTAGTATTTGAAATGCTTTGATTTATGTCCAGATCGAATTCAGCGAACTCACAAAGGCTCAAAAGCGTCCGTGTGATCTCGAGAAAAGCAAAGTTTTTATTGGAGTCTTGTTACAAATTCAGCTCTTGATAACTCAAATGTTTCTGTGGGTCGTTATTGGGTTTGTTTTAGCTTAATCGTTTCCTGTTTTTCTCTAACCTACTGTTTGTCCCTTGCAGGCGCTTGGATCACAATGAGCTGACATCCATACCAGATTTAGGACGGGCCGCTTCCAACATCGTATCCCTCTACCTGTGAGTACTGCCCTACTTTCTGCAGAAGCATGTTTTCCTCCACTGCATGCATAGGTCAGACTAGAGACACTTCCAGTCCTCAGAAGTCATGTTGATTTAATGTGAAGATTGTTATTAATACAACCCAGCTGCGCCAAAGCAGATCAAAACCCCCTTTTTTCTTTTCAGCCCCATTGCCATCAACACAGAGTCATGTCTTGAGAGATCAACAAACGGTTTATAGCGAGCGACGGCTCTCATTAGCCTGCTATGTGGTCCTGTCTACAGCGAGCAGCGCTGGCTGTTTGGAGTGTCGGCTCGTATATGGATTCGACTCCCGGTTGTG
Source organism: Xiphophorus hellerii (assembly GCF_003331165.1). Lineage (NCBI taxonomy): Eukaryota > Metazoa > Chordata > Actinopteri > Cyprinodontiformes > Poeciliidae > Xiphophorus > Xiphophorus hellerii. The sequence goes on from NC_045691.1 coordinate 27,808,217, forward strand.
AAACCGTGCCTGACGGGGGTGGAAGGGGGGAGGAGGAGGACTGCCTGCATTGGCATCTCACTGGAGATTTACAGCCGTATTTGGGAAGGGTGTGTGTACCCTTGTGTGTGTCACAAATGTGAGCTCAGCAGTCCATCAGCAGATTGACTTTTATTTTTTTTTCTCTCGCTCTGTCTCTCATCCAAAACAGTTGAAAGATTCGTGATGTGATCAGGTAACAACGAGTAAAGTTTGAGGAAGCTTACAGTAGTGCTTCATGTTTATAGTTTGGATTCGAACATGTTGCGGGTTGGAATTTAGCTAAATCTAGCAGATTCTCTGAGGCTTAAAATGGTCAGTGAGACAAACCGGCTGTGTGTTCAAATCTTAAAAACTTAGGCAGACGTTTAGAGTCAAGCTTTGAAAATCTGAAAATGATAAACTATAGAGATTTACTGAAAATGGGTGGGTTACCAATATGGGCTAATTTAATGCATGACTGGATCTGACTGGTGACCGTCTGTTGGGCATCTTGAGATCACATCTTTATGTGAATTCGTCTTATTTGAGCTCTACTAGGTTGCATAAACGTTAATCTTCTTTGATGAGATGCTTTAACTGAGTGAAGAAAGCTCTTGATTGTTTCAATCAAAAGAAGCGTAGATGCATGGAAACAGTCATTTTTATGACATGTTTGATGTTCATTCATGCAGAGAACGAGACTTTCAGCACATAACAGAAAGGCTTAACGCTGCTGTATGTAACTTTTCCCCATATTTGTTTAAACTGTCAATTTGCTGTTATGGTATGGTATGAGACATATAATCTGTGAAAAAAAATCAAGCTCTTCCACCTCCTCCCTGTGCTGCTATGCCTGCCTGAAGATTGCACCGCTCTGCTAGACACAACCAATCAGAGGAGTGTCTTAGTGCTGTTAATCAGGCTTGTGTACATGCTGGCTCAATGTGCTAATCATGAACATGCTAACTAGCAGTCATGTCAGGCTACGTCATGGAGGACTAGCAGTAGCATATCAGAGAGCCATGACTGACAGTGCTAAGACTGTCCTCATGGCTCTGATTGGTGGTTTCTGACAGACCTTTGTATTCTCTGTGCTTTTTCAGAAAGAAAAAGAGCTTGATTTATTTTTTCACAGATCATCTGCCTCACACTATGCTGTCACAACATGACAAAGTATAAAAAAAACATTGTTTATAAATGCTACATACTGCAACTATAAAGTATAAGCGAAAAGTTGTTTTATCCATTTGAGCTTAAAATATCAACCATAAAACATGCCGGATTTGGAAATGCAGGCATCCATTACGATAACTTTAGAGTTAAGGTGTGGCTAAGGAAGCTATTAATGCTAACTATGCTAGCCTCCAACACATTTTTCAGAATGGCACGAATCAGCTGTCTTCTTTCAACAATAGCAACAACAAAACCATTTTCACTACTATCTCGGTAGAAATTTCACTCAAGCTCATTCGCTGCTAGCCGTTAGCTTCGTTCACACGTTTGCAGCTCGCCGGCTGCCCACTCGCTAGTAAAGCACACAGCTGCTGCTCCGTGTCATGTTTGGTCATCGGCGTATCGTTTTTCCACGCCGAGCTTTTGTAGGAGTCACACACTCGCCTCTCCCTTGTGTGTCATCTGCCTGCTTCTCAGAATTCATCATGATGCACCAATGTGGTCAGAATATTTCTGTGAGCTGTAGTTGGTTTAGAAGAAGGAAGAAGGGGGGAGTTTGAGTTAGATTAGGCAACGCCAACTGTAATAACTCTCTGAAAAGGTGTCTCTCATTTTCTTTTTCTTTTTCTTGTTTAGTTTTCTGTCGATCCTTTTACTTCTGATCCAAAACAGACTGGAGCGAGTTCACCTTATACTTCCCCCGCAAAGTGTGGAAAGTGGAAGCTCATCCAAAAGGGCCAGGGTCTGTCTTTTTTTGGCCTGACTCAAAGCCTGTTGCTGGGGAGGAAAGGCTGCTGTCCTGATGGGAGTGGAGGCCGGAGGGAGGGTCAGATTTTTACAAAGCTACGCAGCTGAAGCGAGGGCCCGTCGACGCGCTGCGCAGCTGCAGCTGTCAGTCACACGGCTTACAGTAAAACGGGCAACAGCGAGCGAAGGGGAGGAGGGAGGCAGGAGAAAACGTGGAGGCAGCGAGGCGGATGAGGGATTTGAACGGTGTCAGATCAAGGGTGACATCATTACATGTCCAAAGAGGCGAGATTAGGGGAAGCAGTGAGGTAGTCCGGAGGAGAGCGCAGAGAGGCGGAGGAATGAAGTGAAACCAGGGTCAGCCGTTTATTTCTGAAAGCAGACCTAGTGCAAACGAGCTCGGCACCGATTGAGTCAGCTGGAGGGAGAGAGAAAGAGAGAACGTTTGTGTGCCGGTGTCTTTTTTTTTTTTTTTGCCTCTGGCCAGAGTTTGTCAGGAATGTCGTCTGACTGCAAGTCTGAGTGAGACGGTGGCTGACACTCCTGACAAAACGAACACAACATCCCGCCTTCAGACAAATTCATACAACGGCAAGCTCTCCAAAAAGCCAGAGAGCCGCAAATATGCGGTTGCTAACGTCCGATGATCCGACAGCCCCCCAGGTATCCAGTGTTTGATAGTCTGAATGTTTACGGGAGGCTCTTACTGTTCCAGTAAGGGAAAATTAGCTGTTTCACTTTTGTTCTTCCAAATTTCGATGAGAGGAAATATCTAAACAGTGTGACACACTTCCAAGATGACTGATACTCTAAGGGAAAGATTGAAAACAATAATGATTTCTTTCTTTAAAAAAATATATATATATATATATATTGCATAAATCATCATTCCTCCAACCTCCTAACCCTTTTAGTATCATAATTATCTATAGCACTTAATTCATGTAAAATTTACATTCATAGTCTTAAAACTTTATCTACACCGTGTTCCAAATTATTATGCAAATTGGATTTAAGTGTCATAAAGATAAAATTTTTTGCTGTGCTATTAAATTTCTAGATGGTATTGTGTGTCAGGGCTCTTTGAATCACTATAATTAATTTCAGAGAGCTGGTTGATTAGTTTGTCTGGTGAGCTCAATTAAAGGAAATCTACTTAAGAAGGATGTTCCACATTATTAAGCAGGCCACAGGTTTCAAGCAATATGGAAAAGAGAAAGGATCTCTCTGCTGACGAAAATCATCAGATAGTGTAGTGCCGTATGACAAGATATAAAAACATTAGATATTTAACGAAAACTGAAGCGTTATCATCATACTGTGAAGAGATTTGTGGCTGATTCAGAACAAAGATGGGTTTGTACAGATAAAGGCTTAATGAGGAAGGTTTCTGTTAGACAAATTCATCGGATTAAGAGAGCAGCTATTAAAATGCCCTTACAAAGCAGGAAACAGTTATTTGAAGCTGCTGGAGCCTCTGGAGCCTCAAGGTGGAGGATCCTCCAGAGGCTTGCGGTGCATGAACCTACTATTGGGCCCCTAACCAGAGCTCACAAGCAGAAACGGTGGCAGTGGGCCCAACCGTACATGATTAATTTTCAAACAGACTTGTTCACTGATGACTGCTGTGCAACCCTGGATGGTCCAGATGGACGCAGTAGTGGATTGGTGGTGGATGGCCACCACGTCCCAACACGGCTGTGACGTCAGCAAGGAGGTGGTGGAGTCATGCTGTGGGCTGAAATCATGGGGAGAGAATCATTGGTCGGCCCCTTCAGAGTCCCTGAAGGTGTGAAAATGACCTCAGCAAAGCATATGGACTTTCTGATTGATCACTTTATTTTATGGTTCAAAAAGAAGAGCCGTAACTTCAGTAGTAAAATCATCTTCATGCATGACAATGCACCATCTCATGCTGCAAGGAATACCACTGTGTCATTGGCTGCTATTGGCATGAAAGAGGAGAAACTCATGGTGTGGTCACCATCCTCCTCTGACCTCTGACCTCAACCCTATTGAGAACCTTTGGAGTTTCCTCAAGCAGAAGATCTGAGGGTGGAATGCAGTTCATATCAAAACAGCAGCTCTGGGAAGATTTTCTGACATCCTGCAAAGATATTCAAGCAGAAACTATCAACAAACTCACAAGTTCAATGGATGCAAGAATTGTGCTGTGATATCAAAGATATCACTGATGATATCTTTGTAGGGATCCTATGTTAACATAGGATCCCTACATGTTAACATAGGGATCCTATGTTAACATGTAACTCTGTCTGTTAAGATGTTTTTGATTGAAATAACTTTGATTTTAGTACATGTGATGCTGCACATTCAAAGAATGACCGTTTGCAGAGCTTTATAATCCATAAAATGTTTAGAAAATCTGCTGTGCATAATAATTTGGAACAGTGCATTTTGAGTTTTTTATTTTTGAAAAAAAATACTGTTCTCATGGGGAGCTTTGTTCAGTAAAATTCGATTTGTACTGTAATAGTTCATGACTTGAAAATTATACTAATCATCATTTGCATTTAAGAAAATCTGAGAAAATATCACTTAATAATTTGGAACATGGTGTAAATACCTTTTTCATTTTTGTGTCCTGATTTGGCAGCTTTGAGACCCAACCAGACCCAACAGCCTGTTGGGTCTGGTTGCCAAGCAGTGTGGAGTCAGATTAGCTCTCTAAAATGGAGACATAAAAAATAAGTAAGAAGTAGTTTTTATCGTTAGCACTATAGTAATATATTATAAATATCACCCACCCCAACTTCAGAGTGAACATTTGGAACGATGTGAAATTTTTTTGTACTTTCCAAACCAGATCTTTTTAGAGCCCTGGTTCACCTCGAGGATAGTAAACAACCCCATACCTTGTCTGGGCACAGATCCATAAAATAAACAAGTTAGCTTGACTTGACTGAGGAACTAACGCCGAGCCATCTACACACCAGATGCCAGGCTCTCACAGTTCCCACAATGCGTTTGGCAGGCCTATTGAGGTCCCACAGACTCCCAGAATGCCACAGCAGGGTGACATGGGGTGTGGGGGGAGGGAAAGCAACAAAAAGTTTTAAAAACACAGTGTCAAAGTGACAGCGGAGCAGCACAAACTTTCTCTTTGTCCGCAGTCAGCTTCAAAGAGGCTCTTTAGAACAGCTTGGGATAAAAATCAAACAGATGATCTGATTTTCAAATAATTCTCCTTTTGTCCAGAGCGCCGACATCAAACCTAACGTTACTGCCCAAACGGCGGACCTCAAAGGTGTGGCTGGAGAGTGGGAGGGCAGCCCTGCTAGTGTAACTCTCCACACATCAAAAGGAGTGTCAAAATGATCCGGCCGAATGTTAATCAGGCGGTCAGAGGGCAATAATGAGATTTGGTATTAAGCGAAGTTGAGATTTGGTATTAAGCGAAGAATGAGAGCCTCGGACATCAAAGGAGAACAAGAGGTAACCGGGCTTCCTCTTTCATCGCAGACGTCAGCGGCCGTATGAGAACCGTTTTTTTTATAAAACGCCGCCATTGTAGCGACGTGGACTTCAAACGCTATCTGTCTCTAACACACAGCTGGGAACCCGGCTTTGGGAATGAATGTGGTTAATGTGGAGAGAGAGATGAGAGTTTGAGACCGATCTGTTTTTCCCAGCAAGAGGTCACCAGCTGTTGACCCCACCTCACCCGTCAGCGCTCCCTCCCCTCCTCCCTCACGCTCCTTTTCTTCTTCTCCAGTCCTTCCCTCCTTTTTTTTGTGGCTTTGGCTCACTGTAGCCACTGTCTGTAGCTCTGTCCCCTGTGTGTGTGTGTGTGTGTGTACATGGGTGCTCATCCTTAACCATTTCTGCCACTGTTTATTCAGGTGGGCCACTATGATGTGGCCCACACACACACACACACGCACACCAGAAAGTGTGTGTGGCTGTTGGTGTGTGTTCATCTGCTGGTAGAGAGCCAGAGAGGAAGTAGGGACTAACTTTGTTTTTATGAGTTTTCCTTAGGGAGCACCTGCTCTCTGTTGCATTTTGACACACACAAACTTACACACAGCAGCCATTATCATTATGAAGTTTGCAAGTAGATATATTCCTTACTATGTAATTACTTATATCTAAAGATTATGGGAATTAGTTACATATTCAATGCAGTCTATTTGTAACTCTTCTAGGCCTGTCACAATAACAAATCTCGCCTGACGACAAATTGTCACCGAAATTATAGCAATAAACAATTATATTGTCATCTTGAGACGATTTCCGACTAATATAATGCCACCGTAACTTTTAAAGTATATGTAACACTGGAAACGGGAGACTTTTTAAATAGCCATGAGACGTAAGCAAAACAGCCAAAGGCAATAAGTTAAATGGATATAAAAACCTAAACACAACCGAAACAGAACATAAAATGGATCTTGAAGTCTCTGTAAACAGAAAATTGCTGTTCCAAAAATATTAATCAATGGTCTCAGACAGGGAGAACAGTCAGTTAGGAGTTTTATAAATCAAAAGTGCAAACTAACAACAAAAACACTTCATTTTGAATAACTCAACTTGCGTTTCTTTGGCTTGCGATTTCCAACAGGACTCTCATGCTACAAGACCGCGCAAGTAACTGACGCCAGAGTTCATTCACTGCTGACGTACCTTTGCTAGCTAGCTAGCTTTTTGCATTTATCTTCAGTAACTGTAAATTTATCGCCACTTGGCTGGACAAAGTTCGTACATTTTTCTTGGGATATTGGCCTCAAATTCCATTCATAATGTTTTTTTTAAATTCTTAAATTTGAGTTGTTGAGACATGACCCTCAGCATTCTTTACTAGACCCCTGAACATGGCTGAAACACGTCTCCGTTAGACACATGCGGCGTGACCAAACATACGGCAAGCCAGGCGGAACGTTTCCGTGTCGCTAATCTCCACTGTGGTCCTTCGCTTTAGTTTTCCTGTCTTCTCAGTTTCTATTTCTTGGGGTCAACTTTAAAAAGCCAGACCCCGCCCTCATACTTCCCTGCGTCCAGAAACATGCTGCCATCAGTACATTTCAACACACGCCCGGTGACCGCCTCTTCTGTGTCCTTGGAGTTGTTTACAGAAGGCCGGCTTCTGCTTGGAAGCTCTTAGAGGACTCGGTTTGTGGCCACTTGGTTCTGTGTACCCTGCTCTCGCCGTGCCTAAGTGGGCTTAAGGAACTCGGAGCAGATTGGAGTGCCTTGATTGATTTGTACGCCGTGGGTTAAGCAAAGTCATTTTCATAACACACCCGATGCTAAAGGTTTTCCCTTTTTTTAATTTATTTTCAGACATCATAACAAGATCCGCACTATCGATGGCAGCCGAACCACGGAGCTGGTTTCCGTGGAAACGCTGGACCTGAGCAATAACGACATTACCGACCTGCGAGGGGACGGCTTTCCCGCCGGACTTCAAATCAGAGACCTGTAAGTATGACGGTTCTGCTTTTGTGTGGGTGTGTGTGTGTGTGTTCATCGGTATGCAGAAGACTGCTTCCCACCATGGCTTGTTGTAAATCTTTGTTCTTTTTCCAGATACCTGAGCAACAACAAGATCAGCACGCTGCAACTCGGAGCGCTTGATCACCTGGCTTTAACGCTGCAGGTTCTGAGACTGAGCCGAAACCGCATCAGCCAGATCCCGATCCGAGCCTTCCAGCTCCCGAGACTCACCCAGCTGTGAGTCCCGCTCTCTCTCTCTCTCTCTCTCTCTTTTTCTTTTTTTTAATCACAGTTTGTGCGTTGAAAGGTGTTTGGGTTTAAATCTGCGTGACCAGTTCACCTCCACAGTCAGGCTGGGAAACGAATGGGGCTTCCCTTGTGTATCCTTCGGAGACTTAAGAGAACCGAGAGGATTTAAGAGTTTGGGTCGAGGAGTGGCTTCCTAGTGTCTGTTGATTGAGCGCTGTGTGTTTAACATTTAGAACGCTGTTAGTGTGAGCTGTACCTCCAGGGGTGGATAAGGCCTGACAAGGTAAACACCAGAGTTGTATTATTAGTGATTTACTGCCTTCCTCCATATCCCCAAAGTGGTTAGCTCAATCCCAGCGTCGTGGTCCATTATCTTCGTCCGACTTCCCTCCAGCGTAACGACCCCATTTCGTTGCTCAACGCCTTCACTCCGGAGACTGGAGCCGCTCGTGTAATGGGAGTCCCACCCCGGGGTTTCTCAGGTGCCTTTTGTTGGACAGGTGGTCTGGATGACACTGTATCTCCAGATGCTAGCGGTGATGCATGCGAGACATAAAAGAACCTGTATGGATGTTTGTCTCCGGAAGCCCTGGGGGCTTTTAAAGCCTTCAAACACAGCAGCTGCACCGTTTAATGTTGCATACAAGAGGAGACTATGTGTAGTTTCTGCATCTTATGCTTTTTTTTTGTTTATGCTAACTTTATTTATTACAGCTAAGTTCAAAAGTAAGTCTTGTTTCTTGATGGATTCAGTGGTTCAAATTGGTTGTGTTGAATGTCTGTTTAGAATAAAGACAGCACATTTTGGAGAGAAAAAATAAGAAAAATAAAGTTGTTATTGGGCTGAGCGATATGGCTTAGAAATAAAATCTGATGATTTTTTTGTTTGTACACCAGATCTGATTTTCTGATTTTTTTGTGCTGTTTTTGCTAAAAACAAAATTTCAAATGACAGAAAATATTTTCAAACAGTTGTTTTTATTTGAATCGTCTCTTCTGTGAGTTATACGACGGATGGCCAGGCTACGGAAATATTTGTTTAATTGCGAGAATAAAATAATAGAATTTGCAGAATAAAGACACAATTTTGCCAGGAAAAACATTTTAAAATTAGGAGAAAAAAAGTTATTTTAATGAAAAAGCTTCTTGCTATCAAAATCTGACATGAATAGCCCATTCTGTGTGATTCCTTTTTCAAAATGGACATTTGTTCACACAATCGTTTCAAAGTTTTGATGATAATTTGATGCTGGTGAGTCAAAAGATTAATTATTTCTATTATCTGTAAAACTCATACTAACTTCACAAGATGCTCAACATCCCTCTGTTGAACTTTTTGTTATTATTTGTGTAGGAGTTCTCATAAAATTACTACTTCGTTTTACTAATATTACAGCTTTAATCTCGTAATAAGGCATCAGTTTGTTGCCTGGCCCTAATACTCTGACATAGAGTTGATCTGAATTCAATGACCTAATAAATAGAAGTTGTAAAACAGGCTTGTCAAGCACAATGGCTGTCCTTTTTTCTGACATCACTCTGAAATACAAAAACACAAGGAGCTGTTTCTCTGATTTAAAATATTGACTGTGTGTGATGTACTAGAGGTGCCGTGTCTGTCCGTCCACCCTGCAGGGAGCTGAACAGGAACCGGATCCTTCAGATCGAGGGTCTGACCTTCCAGGGTCTGTCCAGTCTGGAGGTGCTGAAACTACAGAGGAACAGCATCACCAAACTGACTGACGGAGCCTTCTGGAACCTGTCCAAAATGAAAGTCCTGTAAGTTAAACAAATTTGCATTCCTCGTCTTAAATTTGAGACAAGGGATGCTCAAACCTGTTGGAGAGGAAATGCTTACTGCTGTTGTTTCAGTTTTCTCCTAAAATGTACTTCCTGCAGGCACCTGGAGTACAACAACTTGACGGAGGTGAACAGCGGCTCCCTGTACGGCCTGAGCTCCCTCACACAGCTCTTCCTCAGCAACAACTCGATAGCCCGCATCAACCCCGACGGCTGGAAGTTCTGCCAGAGGCTGAGGGAACTGTAAGTCCTCGCAGGTTAACGAGCCTGAACCTTTTGAAAAAGACAATCCCCCCAAAAAACAAAAAAACTGGATACCTGGAGGACAGATCGAGTTGTGTTTTAGTGTTTTTTCTTTTTTTCAGTAACCCAACGCTCACCGTCAAGGCCTTCGCCCAGGGTTAGATAACATTTTCCTTTAACACTCTATACGCCACGTCGTTCTCAGGATAAGCCTGTTTATCCCATAATTAGAGCCGGGCTCAACGGGACACAAGCCCTTCGACAAGAGTTTTTGTGCTTGTCTCTGAAGCTTGAGGTTTCGGCAAAGGGCCATGTAATCCCCTGTTGTTTGTATTGTGGTAATTATGCTGGAGGATCGCCTCTACAGCCTTTTGTCTCCCGAGTTGTTATCCGCAGGTTTCTCTCTCTCTCTCTCTCGTTCTCTTTCCCCTGCGCTGTTGACACGAGTGTCGTAACGGCGCTCTAAAGTGCTTTGCTCGGCTCGGGGCGTCGCGAACCGTGAGGTAGCCTCAGCCGTCCGTGGCGCCGCGGGTTGTTTACGCCGAGCGGTCTGAGAGGATAAAGTGGTGGACGGCATGCATTCGAGTTTGCACTGTGTATCTCGGGGCTGCTTCCTGTGTGCACATCTTATGAATGGTAGATTGCTCCCGGTGCTCTGCACTCCCCACCCCAGATTGCATGAGTTTTATTATCTATAGAGCTACGATGAGCCTCACAGCTGATAGATGCGAATGACTCGTCTTTATGAGGAGGCTGTTATTGCATTCCCACTGTGCCTGGCTGAGCTGGTCATCGGTGGAGGGAATCTCTGCACACATGGCTGGTCAAGCAGACCTGACCACAGAGAGGGCCACAGAGAGGGCAATAAAATGCACAATAATGTCTTTGAGGGACTGTTGGAAGGTTCCTGCTGGAGGATTCATGATGATAATTAAGATGCAACTTTACCAACAGACAAAATGTAAAAAATAATCCTCCCCTCCCCAAAAAAACTGAAAAGAAGCACCAGTAAGGCTGTCAAAATGAGAAATCAATTAATTGCCTGAAATATTCCATCGAGCACAATAATTTCCATTTGGGCAACAATTGTTAAAAGAGATTTAATATCGTTGAAAAGCTGCCATTTTGAAAAGTGCTGCAAAGGTTTTTTATTTACTTTTTTTTTTTAGCAAAAGTCCTAACTGGCACTTTTGTTTTTTTTTTCTGTACATATATATCCAGATTATCATAAAAATTCCATTAAAACAACTAGAGATGCGAGTCAGGTATGGTTAAGAATATTTAAATTTAAAGGACTGAGGAATCTGTTTAAATATTCTAATAAAGAATTACCAACTCAGTTTTTTTTTTTATGAGTTCATGTTCTCAGACGAAAACTGTGTCAGCCAGGACACGGCTTAATGGTGCGCCTGTTTCTGAAATGCACAGAAATCAGATCCAGTTTTTCCAAAACCAACAGAAACAACTTTGATTCATTCAGCGTTCTTATCTCATGGGGGTGTGTGTGTGTGCGGGCGTGTGTGTGGGCGTGTGTGTGTGTTTTCTGCAGGCTTCCGAGTAAACAAATAGCACATTAACTGTACCACTCTTAGGATTGAGGGTTTTTTTTCTGGGGTTTACCACATTCTCTTGTTGGTGTGTAAATGTAGATTGTAGACACGTAACGTCCCAACCAGGACGGTTTCCTCCCTGCTTAATGATTTGGATCTCAGCTTTGCTTCCATGTCTGCTGAATCCATTCTGCTAGCAGCTTGTTACACCACGGAAAAAAAGACATCACAGGCTTGCAAAGCGCTTTCAAATCAGCCATGAAATTTAAGTCTAATGATATTGCAAGCTGTCTTTGTGTTCTGTAAACCTGTCATCTCCTTCCAGACCTCACAGCAAACGTTTTTTTTCTTCCCCCTGTCTGTCTGTGTCTGTCCCATCTTTTTCTGTCTGTGTCTTCTTCTGTTCAGGAATCTGTCGTACAACAACTTGACCCGTCTGGACGAGGGGAGTCTGGCCATGCTGGGGGATCTACACACACTGCGGCTGGGCCGCAACTCCATCAGTCACATCAATGAGGGGGCCTTTAGGGGCCTCAAGGCTCTACGAGTCCTGTAAGTGCACCACCCGTTATTACCAAACCCCAAACAGCCCCCCACCCCTCCCTCCCTCCCTCTCTCTCTCTTTTTCTCGCCCCTCATGAAGAGATAAGGTTAGACGTTCCACTTGGGAGCAGTGAAAGCTGAGCGGTGTTGCCTGTGTGATATTTGATATTTATGCTCAAGGATTCCCTTTACAAAGCGTCCTATTAGTCAGTCGCTCCAGGAAGTTGCGATCGCAAATATTAATGCAAATTCACTCATGATTCGCTAATTTTGTGCAGACTTGCAATGTCCAGCAGTCTGCACAACCTTTATGCAAATCTGAACGTTTTCTGACCAACCACTGCAACTGGGCTGAATTTTGACCAATCCCCTTGGCCCTCTTTCAATTTAACTTCCTGTTTCATGGCGTTTTTTGAAAGCCAAACCTGCAAGATGAGGCATGTGTGATGCTAAACTCTAACATTTTTTTTGCTAAATCCATTTAGACATTTTGTAGGACTTGCTTATACTGTCTAAACACTTCATGTTACCTTGGATGACCAATATAAAGTTCTTCTTTTGCACTTTGAATCCCCCTCAGGACTTGATTTTATTTGTGTTGTAAATGTTTTTTGCACTTTTAATATTGACAAAAATCCTGACTTTTTCAGGAAGGTTTCAACGTTTTTGGAAGACAATGTTATGACAAAAATAAAGTTAAAAAAAAAACTGCAACTTTTTGAAAAAGGTGCACACAAAGTCGACCACAATACTCACAAAACAACACTGCGACATCCTGGGAGGACTGATTAGCATTCATGTATATTCATGCCTGTTTCTTTTATTTTCTGTTGCCATTTGTTGCTTTTTCCTGCCTTTCTTTTCCTCTTTTTCTCCGGTTTGGTGGACAAGCTTGGACTTGAAAGCGTTGCTTTGTTGATATGCCTCCCTGCGTCTAGAACTTGAGAATAAAGACTTTTTCTTCCACCTTTTGCACAAGGTGCCAAAATAAAATAAAGGGAGAGAACCAAAGAGAGAAAAAGTCTATGGATAAATCCTTCAAAGCCTTTTGGGTCTTGGTTCTTAACTACAGTTTACTTGGCTCTGTTGCTTTCCAAGCTAGGAAAAAAAAACACACACACAACACAAAAAGCAGAGCCAGATCTCCATAGATGAGCTCTCTCACAGCATGCCGATCTGCCAAACACTGGTCTCTCTCTCTTTCTCTCTGTGACACACTGGGGGCTTGTTTACTGGTCACAGAGGGAAGAGACGAGCAGTTTTGATGAGCTCTAGGCTCTTTTCCCATGTTTTTATTTCTGGTGTTTAATCACCCATATTTTCCTTTATTTGTCTGGGGTTTTTTTATCTTCTGCTTGTTCTATTATCCCTGCGTGTTATCTCATGAAAAACACTTAATGCGCTTTGCCAAAGTATTCCTACCCCATATACTTTTCCACATTACAGCCACAAATCTTAATATATTTTATGAGGATGTTACGTCATAGGACAGGCAGAGGTCAGCACCCTTTACAACACTGAGTCATTTTTGCATTCGATTTGCATATTTGACCGTTCAAAGCAAAATAACCAGTTTTTACAAATTGTCAAATGTTTCCATAAAAGTAAACTATTGCATTTTTTCATAGAACCTTCAAATTTCAAATAGATATTAAAAATAATACTCCTTGTTAGGCCTGTCGCAATAAACGATAAATCAATTAATCGTACGATAAATTAAAACTATCAACCTCATTTTAATTATCGGCTTTATCGTCTCTTCCGGCCTTTTTCTCTTTCTGTTGATGACACTGAATGAAAAAAGGCTCAACTCCGGTGCTCTCCACTGATCCTCCCTTCCTCATTTCCTTAGTGTAAAGCCCAGCGCACACTGCACGATCTTAGAGCTGTCGGCCGATTGTCGGTCCATTTTCAAAACCTGACAGACCACACATTAGCCGACAGAAATCCTTGGTATAACGGTTCGATCGGGTTCGTTCCTGCCGTGTGGTGTCTAACAATGGGCACAAAATAATGGCTACAAGTTCAGTTAACTAATTTTAAAACCAGGCATCAATCAATGCTTTACTACAATCTACCTGCAATGCATGTGGCTAGTGTCAGCGTAAAGTCCTGACTGAATGAAAATCATTATAACCTATTTACGCCACGTTAACGAAGAACAGCTGAAAAGTTACCAGGTTTATCATCTGCGGTAGCAATTTCGCTCCAACTCCTCCTCTTGTCATTTCTATATTCTTTGCACGAAATGTTGAATAAACATTAATGTTGTTTCCACATATCATCTCCAATGTCCGCTGGACTTTGGGTTGCACCGTGTCAGCTGTTTGGGATTCCCCTCTGTAATTTCCCCTCAGAAAGCTGGAGGAGAATCCGCGCTTTCTGATTGGCTACCTGTCACATTCAACAGGCTGCGTTAAGCTCCCAGTCGGGGAAAACCCGATTTAGATCGGAGCGGCCACAACGATCTACCGTAACACACCACACGCTACAGGATGAGCGCTTACGAAATCGTAAGCAACAATCTTAGAACGCCTAACACTCTAAGATTGTCGTAAGGGGAAAATCGGGGCAAAAAATCGTGTAGTGTGAACTATTGCATCAGGTAGTCGATGTGCCCATCTTCTCTATTTAGATCTAATTATTACTGAAGGGCAACATAATATACAGACTTCATAATCTGCACTCTTTTGGTGAATGCAGTATTTATTTCCACTTTGGCTTTATGTTGTTTAGGTTTTATTCAAGTACATTTTTTATTAATGGAGACTGAGAATCCATTTTATTTTTGTTTTTGGTTGTTTTGTTTATTTTGTTTATCAATTCCAGTGTTAAGTGTTCTTTTGAAAATAAAGTGTATTTATCTTTGGCAGGAAATCGCATGCATTATTACGTAATTTCCATTAAATCGATGTAAAAAGGTCTTCAAACAATATTACCGTTTATCGCAATAATTTTTGAGACAATCGCTCAGCAAAATTTGTTATCGTGACAGGCTTACTCCTTGTACTTTGCAACCTAAAGGGAAAAAAAATACTTCACATAAACATTCAGTACATATAAGAGATGTATTAGAGATACATCTGAGAAACTGCAAAGGCATATATTTATTGCCCATACATTTTTAAAAGTTACTCAATACATAGTAATTTGGTCAAATTTACTAATAGCCAAAGTTAGAGGGTTTAAAAAGCCACGTAGGTGTCAGACCCCTGTAATAGACCTATTATTCAGAAGTGTAAGAAAAAAGTTACATGTATAAAATCTACATTTAGTCCCTTTTTTTAATGCAATACCCCTAAATACAGTTCTGTGCAAACATGTGAATTGATGTTTACAGCTATTTTGCAAAGATGAATGGGCAAAAAGTACTTAGCTGTGCAAAGCTTGTGAAAACATACCCCAAACGAGCTGATGCAGCAAAAAGAGGTGTTACGCAAAAACCTCCCAATGAAATACAAGTTTGCACTCGTAACATGAAAAAGTGGGAGAAAATACCAAAGGTACGAATACTTTTCTGTTCCATTTTTAATTTTGCAGGATGTTTTTGAAGACTCTCCTTTCCTTGTCCAAACCTCTGCCCTCTTTGTCTCTTGAGACAGGCCTAATCTAATCAGTGCAGGGGAGGACAGGCATAGGCAGGGCTCTGAAAAAGAGCTGGGGGAGCTTTAATTGGGTATGTGCTGCTGGTTGTGCTGGCATGGGGCTGGAGCCCACATCGGGGTGTGAAAGCTCTAAACAAGCCAGCCTGCCCTCTAATTCGGCCACGGGGGTCGCTGGCTCATTGGGGCCCACCCCCTTTTTCTGCCGGTCCCTCAGTTCCACGACGGCTCACCCACCCACCCCTGGCTTTGCTTTAACAAGGCAACGGCGATTCAGATCCAGCCAGCCAGAAAGTGTTGGAAATTGGCAGGCCTAGACGAGCCCCATACCAAAGGCAGCAGCCAGTGGAGGCTGAAAAGAAACGGAGGGGGGAGAGGGATGAATAAAAGATGCTTGGATAGTAAAGGGAGAAGGAGGTGCAGCTGACCATCAGCCTCAAAGGGGTTTCTCAAGTCGGAGGAAGGCCTTTGTCGATTCAGAGGAGTTCTCCAAGTTTGATGTGCTTGATCTTCATGTGGAAGGGGCAAGTCGTGGCTTCTCCTCAGCGATGACTTCATCTGAGAGTTTGTTGCACCTCACAGATGCATTCACAAGCTCCCAATGTGCTGTAAAAGAAGTCCCTCTTTTCTATTGATTCTATTGTCTATCTGCCTGACCCTGGCCAAGCTTAGCCCCCTACCGCCATTAAGAGTCTTGGTCGTACCCTACCTGCCACCATTACTCCCAGTTGCCCGCCTCCGACGAGGCATTGTGCTCTCGCCAGTCCCCTCCATGCCATCATGAATTAAACATACGCTCCCTTGCATTGGGGGCTTGCGTCCTTACACGCACTTCTCCATCCCTCTTGAAGGAAAGAATTTGCTCAGTTGGCAGAGCAGAGCAGCAGAGGGGCTCTTCAGGCCAGGTGCCGATGGGGGGGAGGAGGGTCGGAGCGTGGGTGAGCAGGCAACCATAACTTTCAGGGCTGGGAAACTCTTCCCTGTAGAGAGACCCCCATCCTCGTCCATTTCCTTTTGGTCCTTCTTACCCCCCCTCTCTTCTCTCCTTCTCTCTGCAGGGAGTTGGACCATAACGACATCTCTGGCACAATAGAGGACACCAACGGGGCCTTCACTGGATTGGACAAGCTCAACAAGCTGTGAGTAGCTTCCCCACATTCATTCCCACCCCCTCCATTTCACTCCATTGTCCTGAGACTCTCTCTGCTCTTCTTTGAAAACAGGAGAACAGAAAAAATGTTTCTGTTCAAATTGAAAGTGTCCATCCAAGTCCTTACTTACTCTTCACTTCCAACTACTTTTTTTAGAACCGTAAAACCCTCATACGTTAGGGTGCATTCACACTAACCCTGTCTGGTCCACTTTAACTGAACTCTAGTTTGTTTGTCTGGTTTTTTGGGGGAGGTGTGAATGCACAATCAAACTCTGGTTCACCTAAAAACCTAGGTCTCGGTTCGTTTGAACGCAAAAAAGCAGGAAGTACACATTAGTGCAAGGCATTCTGGGTAAATACAACCAAAACAAATGCAAGAATCAAGCGCTAGCGGGAGAAATGGCTTTTACCAAAGACAAAACAGAAATCTTACAACCACCAAAATTTGGCACTACTCTTATTTTTGTTTACAATTTGTGAAGAAGGATTTTGGCTCATGTCTTCTTTGGAGGTTTTTGTTTTGTTTTGTTCGAGAAGTTCTCGGTGCAGTGCCACCACAGACGGGGGGTAGACAGTTGGATTGTTTGACTCAATTCAGTGTGAAAGCGGAACCAGCTGAAAATGTAACAACTTTGGTCCCCAATCGAACTCAGTCTACCAGACAATCAGGTATGAAGACACCCTTATTCTATCACCAAAACCTGGAAACAAACGAGATATCCAAGTGATGATAGTGGTTCCTGGTTTGTTCAGGACTTCGAGAGTGTAATCCTCCACAATTTGGATCATGATGCTCCAGAGCTTCCTTTCAGAGTATCCTCTGGTAATTAGCTCCTTGGTCTAATAATGGCGGAACAGTATAATAACAGGAGAAGGCCGCTGACTGATGTTTGGCTTCAGTGCCAGCGACTGCCCTGTGGAGCTCTAATCCTCGAGGGATGATGTCCTGCAACTTCTGGGTGTGAATCTGTTTTAACAAAGAGATGTTGAATAATTAGATTGTTGATAGGATGCTGTAGATGTCGAGCGCATGCCGAGGAGTTCAGTTAGCCATAACATTCAGGTGCATCTCTCTAGTTATGTGTGAAAGTTGTACGAGTTTCTTTGCCTATAACTGAGCTGTTCTATATCAAGTTAGCGATTTGTGAAATTGGAGCGAGACAGAAGTCTTTGTGGCGCTAGGCAAGCAATCATCAACCTGCAGGATGAAAAGACGACGTCCAGCCAAGATGGTTCCCAGTGTGAGCACTGCCAAAAGAAAGAGCCCAAGAAATGTGGAGAGAAAGGGCTTTTCTTCCAGCTGGCAGGGGTTCACTCCCCCAATAGGCTCATTTCTATTTCTGCTCTGTGGCTCTCCGTTCCTCTGCTCCCCTCATTCCCACTGTCTGTTGTTGGGAGCCGGGAGAGGGTGAAATCGAGGGCCGTATTCAGTCATCAAACATCAAACGCCTCGCCTGCCCCGCCCTCTGACCCTGCCCCCTTTTTTTTTTGTTTGTTTTTTTTGTCGTACCGTTGGCGGAAGCAGTCCTCTGTGTCCCAAAGCTGTCAAAGCGAGCCATGGGAAAAAGAAAATGTAGAAGGGGAACAAGAAGAGGACTTCAAAGTGTCCAGCATATGGTGCTTTGCAAATGCCTTCCTTCTTCTTGATCCTTTCCACATTTTGTCTTATTATAGCCACAAACTTCTCAGTATCTTAGTGGTGGAACGAAAAAGGACAGATGGTAGGGCTGGTCGATATGGCTTAAAAATAAAATTGGCAGTTTTTTTCATACCGTTTTAGCCAGGTTTTTTTTTTTTTTCCTATCTTTTTTGTCTGCAAAAAAAAGTTGTTCATTAGCGGTGAGGGCTACATTTTCTGTTTTTCGGTTTGCATAATGTTCAACATTGTTTTTTTTATTTATTTTGATTTTAAGCAAGATACGTTTACATTATATATTCCCATATATTCCGGTGCATGTCCAACTTTTCCATGGCAGTCTGAACAGCTCAATTCTGATCTTTCCATGCAAACAAACAAAAGCAAAAAACAGATTTGTTCCACTTGTGGTACTAGATCGAATACATATCTGATGGGTTTTTTTCTATCTTCTAGGAAATTACAGAAAATATTTTAAAAAAATTTGCTTTTATTTCATTCATCCTTCCTGGGAGTTTTCCGAAAATTCAATCTTCATAAACAGAAAACTATTAATTGATAGAATCAATTTATCGATTTAAAAGATGGTCTCACCTACAAAACAGATAAAGTTGTCTTTGAAAAGCAATTCCTCCTGTCTAAGCTTTACCCAGTTCACATTTCCAGCTCCCCCAGTCCTTTTTCTTTTCATCAGACCCACCCTCTCTAATTGTGCGTCTCTCTCTCTTCCCACCTCTTCTTCCCCTCCCTCCATCAATTGACACCCTGCGTGTTCTGCGACGGCAGGACTTTGTTTAGAAACAAGATCAAATCGGTGGCCAAGAAAGCCTTCGCCGGCCTGGAGACCCTGGAACACCTGTGAGTACCCCACAGCAGAACGACTGGGCGTAAAGACCAGCAGAGGGAGGGCGGGGGAGCAGAGATTGCCTAAAAGTAGCTGGCAGAGGCGAGGTTGCTAGCAATTTAATAGGGTCTTTGTAAAAGGAGAAGACAGAGCAGCCAGCTGCCTCTGTCTCGTTAGTCTAGCTCAATCTCTGCCTGGATCTGTTTTTTTTTTTTCCCCTCCTTGCCTGGGAACAAGCTATTGAGCATATGGTGAGCTCTGCTGTAAAAACAGAATCCCTATCAGACTTTTTGTTTAAGGATTTTGTTAAACGAATGTCAGAGCTAACCTGCATTTGAAAAAAACCCTCAATATCTCCACCTTAGCGTAAAACCGTCACACACCTGATTTAGCCAATTTCCTCCGTGTTGACAGGAACTTGGGTGACAACGCCATCCGTTCTATCCAGCCTGATGCGTTCAGCAAGATGAGGAACCTCAAAAGCCTGTGAGTGGGAGCATTGTTTTATATAATTTCACATTATATACAATTCACCCAAATTGAGCTTCTTTTTTTTTGCATGTTACAACAAAATTCAAGATGTTTTATCAAGATTTAATGATACACCAATGCAGGGTTTTGCCCATGAAACTAGCTAAGCCTGGTGGTAGGGAAGCTTGAGCTCATCCTGCAACTTTCTGTGTTTTTGAGTTAAAAATTGTATAAAGCTGAGAAGAAATTTGAAAATATCATTATGTAACTACGTGCTATTGGAAGACTTGACCAACAATACCTAAACACCAACTATAAAGTCTTAAAAAACCCTAAAATAAATAAAGCAAGCAAAGCTTAGCAAGTGAAGCCTGGTGGCCCGCCAGGCTTATAATGCACTGGGGAAGACCCTGCCAATGGAAAGTCATGCACAGTTATGAAGAGGAAGGAAAATGACAAGGTTTTAAAACGTTTGCGTAGATAATCTTAAAGGTGATTTAGTGTGCTCTGCTCTCCTCTAGTCTCATCCTGAGCAACAGTTTCCTCTGTGACTGCCAGCTCCAGTGGTTGCCTGTCTGGCTGCACATCCATGGCCTACAGGCGGGTGTAAACGCCACCTGTGCCCACCCAGTGAGCTTGCAGGGAATCAGCATATTTGAAGCGCCCCAAAACAACTTTGTGTGTGGTAAGCTAGGTTTTTCAAGTGTGCGCTTTTTTTGGTCATTCCCACATGCCGCCATATGTTTCCTGACCTGCTTTTTGAACGACCGCTTCTGTCCAGACGACCTTCCCAAGCCTCAGATCACAGTCCAGCCGGAGAACACGGTGACGGTGCTCGGCAGCGACTTGCGTCTCACCTGCACGGCGGCGAGCAGCAGCTCCTCCCCCATGACGTTCGCCTGGCGCAAAGACCAGGAGCTGCTCCGCCACGGCGAGATGGAGAACTTCGCGCATGTGCGCACTCAGGGCGACACGCCCGACACGGCGGCCTTCACAGGAGGCGTGATGGAGTACACCACCATCCTGCACCTGCGGCGTGCCACCTTCGCCGATGAGGGCCGCTACCAGTGCATCATCACCAACCACTTTGGCTCCACCTACTCCAGCAAGGCTCAAGTTGTCGTCAACGGTACGTTGTTGTTGCAGGATTGATCACGCGGAAGGGAAATTATTTCTAGAACACAGAAAAACTGTAGAATACTTTTAATCTTTGTTTGGTAAGCTTTCGCTCAAATTAATTGTCTCTTCCTTGGCCACCATCTACTCTAGCATGAACTTGCTAATCAATAAATTTGGCTGTATTTCAATAGAAGGTTCCTGACCATCTTTCTGAAAATGAAGTTTTACAGAATTGCCGCACTAGTATTTATTTGTACTATTTGTCTTTGTGTACAAACCAGAAATCCGCTGAACATGTAGCTTGTTTTTTTCTGTCTGGTTAAAGACAACCAAAACAATTGTGTGAGTCTGAAACACTATCGGGAGAAATGGCTCATGATCTTCTGCAACCGCTAAAATCTGACGCTACTCCATTTTGAGCCCACGTCTTTTTCAGAGGCGTTGCTGTTGCTTTCTTAAGTAGTTGTTGGTGCAGCGCCACCACAGGGAAGGAGGTGAATAGGTCTTTCGTTGCAGTGAGAAAGCAAACCGCGCTAGCTGAAAATGCTACAAAGGTTGCATTTTTGAATCAGGTGTGAAGAAACCCTAAAAGTAGCTCTTGTCAGTATAAGTGAGGAGTTTAAGATCAAGTCAGCAGAAGCAAAAAAAAAAGAGTATTATTGGATTAGATTTCCAAATACGTCAGCAGTTTACTTAGGCTGCCAAAAAGCAAGAGAGAGCAAGACTTTTAGCAGATAAGAGCTAATAATAAAAGTTATTCTTTCCAACTTTTAACTTTAAACAGAACATGCAGAATTAACTTAATAAAATGAGCCACAATCTCTAGGGGGTAGAAGGTTGCTACGCTAGCTGGGCTCTTTTAGTATTTGTGGTTTAGTATTAAAGACACTTTAAAATGTTATCTCCATCATCACTTGGTTGTAAAATAATCCTCTTTTACAGTGACTGATCTCATGTCACCTCTGCTTCTTACATTAATAATTAATGACAGATCCCAGGAGGAAGGCTAGACAGAAATATTTTGAATGCTGTTCTTATTACACTAATATACCATAAATCAGTGTTCGGAGCATTTCTAGTACAAATATCTTGGAGAAAAACAGTTTCCTGTAGAATTCTGCTAAAAGATTTTGGGTACAAAGTCCAAGAACATCTGGAAAAAGAAGTGAATCGCTCGATAATCTTTAACATCTGCCATTAAATTCTGAAGTAAAAGTTCTGCTCAGAGTAGATCTCGGAACGAAAACCTACAAAACGGCATTGATTATTCCTTTCTCCACAGTCCTGCCGTCTTTCCTGAAGACTCCCAGGGACAGCACCATCCGCACGGGCCACACCGCCAGGTTGGAGTGCGCCGCCGAGGGCCACCCGGCGCCCCAGATCGCCTGGCAGAAAGATGGCGGCACGGACTTCCCCGCCGCCCGGGAGCGCCGGATGCACGTCATGCCCGACGACGACGTGTTCTTCATCACGTACGTGAAGTCCGAGGACATGGGCGTGTACAGCTGCACGGCCAAGAACACGGCAGGCACCGTGTCGGCCAACGCCACTCTCACCGTCCTGGGTAAGAGGTTTCCCACGGCGACGTGTGGAAATAGCCGGGCGCTCGGTTGGGAATCGGTCAGAATGAGGAGCTTTTTTATTTTTCTTTTCTCGGCAGCTGCGGCCGTGCTGCGGGTCAGGGGGCAGAGGTCGTGGATAGGGGTCAGAGTGTGGATGGTGATAGGGGGGGGTTCTCACAGAGGGGCGTTTGTTAGGCATTCCCACCCCCTTCTCTCCTCTCAGTGGGAGGGACTACCTCGCTGCAGGCCTCACTGCTCCCAGTTTATTGGTTGTTTTACTCAGCAAACAAAACAGACTTCACTCCTGTAAGCAGCGCAGCGCACACACAACATCTTTGTGATTAGATGAGCAATGCAGCCCCCTGAAGCAAAAAAAGAAAATAAAAAAAACTATTATTCTCAAACTTTTAGATTTAGGTTAGCCTTCTCTGCTAATCTACCCTGCAACGCAAAACACTGAATCAACAGAGCCTGTGTGCCGAATCTGTGATGTTTGGGTTGGTGCAGGGGGATGGTGGCTGCAGTCGAGGGGCCCCTGTCTGGAAAAGAAAGATGGGGGGAGGAGAGGAGGGGTGAAGCAAAGGAGAACTGGTATGTATGGGGAGGGGAGGACTAGAGGGGGAAAAAAACAAAAAGAGAGGAGGGGGGATTGATGGAGATGGAGAAAGTATAGATAGAAGAAAAATTGGGGAGGCTGAAGTGGGTTAAGTGAGATCTCTTAATCTGTATATCCCACCGTGAGGGGAAGTGTCGAGTCTGAGAGGCTGACCCTCTCACACGCACCCACGCCCACACCCACACACACACACACACACGCACACCCCCACACACACTCACTCTCTCTCTCTCTTGCACCGAATTCAATGCAGCTCATTCTCCAGAATGTAAAAGTCACTCAGAGACACACTGGCTGCATTGTTCCACAGAGGATTCTCCCGCAGAGGAAATCTTGTTAGTGTGTTGTGATAAAACGTTAACTGATGCCACAGTCGATGAGATGCAGGAGGAACGTTGTTGAATGAGACGGGGCTTTTCTCTGGGATCCTGCCACTATTCTACTGTAATAATATGGAGCAGAAACCTTAGAATGTTTTCAGCTCAATTTCTGCAGAAATTGTGCCAGGACAGGGCACAATCCTGGCACAATGTTTTACCGGTAATGGTGGCGTTTGTTTAAATCAGCTGAGTTCCTGGAGTTGACCAGTAGTATTTAAGCAGACTTGGGGTCTGGATCAGGAGTCTGCAAACTTTACAACCCAAAGAGCCATTTTACCCCCTAGTGATGCTACAGAAAACCTTTTTAGAGCTGCAAAACACTACATGACCTTTTGAGAAAACTAAACTTTAGGGTTGTAAAATATACAAAAAATAATAAAGGGTACAGTTTAATTTACAGCATGCTGATATAAATGTAACAAAACCAGATGTGGTGTGCTGATTATTCAGTTGGGGCGCCAATTATTCAGTTTACTACAGATTATTAAGTTACACAGTCAAAAGTTGACAGGTTAAATATGAAAATATAACCTGTCAGAAAGAAAAATGTGGGATAATTTTTCAAATTTTTTTTGCCAGATTTGTAAAAAAAAAAATCATACACAAGTAAATGAGAAATTGAAATATGTCAGAATATAAAAAAGTGTTATTTATACATTTATGAATGTCTCAGTTCCAGAATAAAATATTAGAAAATAAAGTATCTGTGGTTGATGCTGGTGCAGTCTCCACCCTAATGACAGGAAAAATAGATCTAAGGAATTGTAGATGTTTACAGTCATTCTATGGTGGACATTTTGTGCAATTATTTACTCATTCTTCACGGTTTTTAGTTAAGTCAACGAGAGCCACTGTGAAATATCCAAAAGGCCACAAGTTGGAGTTTAAGTCAATGTTCTTGTTGCTGAGAGACTAAATGTTGACGCTTCCTGTGTTGCTTTCTGACTAATATCTTGTCATCTGTGACAGCGGCACCCTCACCCAAGGAAACTTAAGATCTTAAAATTAACCCTGCTATTCTGAGTCATATATAATTTGGTAACTGGAGAAAAAAAAACGGCATCAAATTCCAACCCCCTTCCTCCTTCCTTGTTCTCCAGAGACTCCCTATCTGGCACAGGAAATGAAGGACCGCAGCGTGGCGGTGGGCGACACGGTGGCGCTGCAGTGCAAAGCCCTTGGCAGTCCGCCCCCACGCATCACCTGGCTGCGTGACGACCAGCCGCTGCGACCCTCCGACCGGCACTACTTCACCCCAGGCAACCAGCTGCTGGTCATCAGCGCCGCCGTGGCGGAGGACGCCGGACGCTACACCTGCCTCATGTCCAACACACTGGGCACGGAGCGCGCCCACAGCCAGCTGGCTGTGACGCAGCGCAGGGGCTCGTGTGCGCAGCCGGCGGGCCTCAGCATGTTCATCATCGGCATCATCGTCATCGCCGTGGTGACGAGCATCGTGGCCACGTCGCTGGTGTGGGTCTGCATCATCTACCAGACGAGGAAGAAGAGTGAAGAGTGCAGCGTGACCAACACGGGTGAGTTCAGAACCGAGAACCAAAGAGGATCCTGATTGATTCCGGTTTCTAACGTCTCCGTTTATTCGCTCCAGACGAGACGATCGTCCCTCCGGACGTCCCCAGCTACCTGTCGTCTCAGGGCACGCTGTCCGAGCGGCAGGACGTGTGCATCCGCGTGGAAGCCGGAGGTGGACCGCAGCCCAACGGGCATGTCGTGGATGTCTCAGGTACCCATCAGTCCCCCCACCGCTGCCTCGCTACTCCAAATATTTGTTCTGCCAGCAGCCTCCGGTGTCTCTGAAAGCCTGCTCAGAGTCGTAAATAACTACCAACAGACACTCTTAACACGATTTACTGCCTTCAAATGATTTATCTCCCTCCTCCGCGGCTGCAGGTTTCGACGGAGCGGTGGTGTGCACAGACTGCATGGAGACCGGCAACAGCTACTCCAACGACTCCGACTACCTGGCCCACGGATACGGCCTCGCTCGGGGCGCCGAGTACCAGCAGCAGCAGCTGCTGGGGCCCCCGCGCTACTCTCAGTGTAACCCGGGGGAACCGAGGGGCACGGGGTCGCACGTAGCCGCTCCGCTCTGCAACGGCACTCCCCGCGGAAACCGAAAGGACACGCAAGGATCCACTTTCCCCAAAAATCACGACACGATAGAGAGGAGTCACGACGAGCGAAAAGGTTCGTGTGCAGATCTGGGATGGGTTTTTTTGGGGTGGGGGGGGTTGTTCTCATTGCTTGGAGGAAAATCAAAAGAAAAAAAAAGAAGTCAACAGTAAGCCATAAATTTAGCTGAATTCCTGAATCTTTACTCTCTCACAGGAATATCGCTTACATCAGGTGAGCTCATAGAGAACTGAAGAGAAACTCAGGAGTCCTTGTCAATTTGCATCTGGTTGTGAGTTATTACTGCATGACCAGAGTCCCTCAGGACATGAGAGAAAAAAAAAAACAACCAAAAAACGCTGAAATAAAAACCTCCCCGCGCCGCCAGACTCCTGCGGCTGCGTGTGCAGGCCTGCGCTGGGATTTAGCCGGGGAGTCATGTGATTGGAATTGGCTTTCGAATGCCGATTCTCACCTCTGCATGTCGGCGCAGCTCTGTGCTCACATTCCACTCCCTTAGTTTCCTGAAGCTGAATGATTGGTTTATGCACAAGCCCTGCCACAGCCCAGGATCATTATGTGGAAGAGACGACCAGTAAATCCACTACAGGAAATTCGTTGTCATTTTTAAAGAACCGCCATTTTATTTTGTATTGTAAAATGAAGAAAAACCTAAACTTTTTATTAAAAAAAAAAAAGAAAAAAATAGATGGATATACTTCCATCTGTGGTGTTTTGATATTTGGAGAAGATGTATAATTTCCAACCTGATGACTAGAAGAAATTTGTCTTCAAATTGCCAGTAAAGACTTTAAAAAGTCATTACTTGTGTCATTCTGCTGTGAAAATCTAATTCAGTTACTCCACAAAGAACTGTAAAACTATTTTTTACAGTATTTCGTATTTTAAAACACATTTATCAAGTGTAGCCATTGTGGAAAATCTAGAAAGCCACTAATGGCTTCGGAGCTTTAGATGAAAGCATATTTATGTGTCAGAGTGGCCTAGTCAAAGCCCTGCCATCCTAAATCCAATTAAGAATCGGAACTTTGGCGTTTGCAGATGCTCTCGAGTTATTTGGTGGAGAAAAATGAAGCGTCTCTACAAAATATTTAGTTAATAGGCTCAACACAATTACAAATCTATTTGTTCTACTTTGTGATACTTCTGTCTTGGCCTTTGCCACCGTCGATGTCGTTGACGTGACGTTTTCCCTCCCGTGTGTCTTTGTCTCGCAGCCAGCAGAGCGGGACACGCGTTGGCGGGACACGCGTTGGCGGGACACGCGTTGGCGGGCCCGCCGTCGCAGGACGACTCCTTCCACGAGCCGGTGAAGCTGCCCGGCGGGACGAGCCGCCTGCGCACGGACACCGACTGCGAGCCTGAGCTCAGGCAGACTCTGCTGCCTAACGGACACGCCCTCAGAGCCTCTCAGAATGAGAGCGCCCCCCTGAGGAGAGCCAGCGACTAGCAGACACTGAATCAAGCCCCAAAATGTGGACTTTTTTTTTTTAAGAAAAAAAAAAAATTCTTTCTTTGCACTGGGAAATAAACTGCTACCTCACATCGAGGGGAACGATCCCGAGCCTCCCGGATCCGAGGACCGACACGGCGATTCCGGGGAGGACCAATAGGGAGAGAGTCCAGAGTTTGAAGATGGAGCTTGTGCGGGTGGCGTCCCGCCCGAGCGTATCGGCTGTACATTGTTTAAAACCTTCATTTGGGAGGTGACCGGTTTAAAGAAAGAACTGTAGCGCCCCAAAAAAATAATAATGTGACTTGCATTTGAAGCATGCAAACAGAGAGAATCTTGTACAGTGTAATTATGTGCAGTAGAGGGGGAAAAAAGAGAAATATACAGTGGGACTTTTGACTGTACATAAGAGTTTTCTTATATATTATATAACTTTTTCAAAAGAGTGTTTGAATATATGTGCATGGCAAAGAAAGAAGTGATATTTTTATTGTTAGGGGAAAAAGAAAACAGCCTTTTTCAGCTTTTACCAACATCCAGCTGCAGTGCCTTATTGCATGATCAAAGATTCAACCTGTGATTTTAATTTAATTTTTTTTTTTTTTTTTAAAAAGAAACTTTTAAAAAATAATAATACAGGTACACCCTTTATCGCAAACAAAACACTTGGTTGCACTTGACGGTATGTTTTTAGTTTTTTGTAAAGCGCCACCAGCTATGGCCTTACAGAAACACAGTTCCTGTGCGTTGTTGCGGTATGAAGGAAGAGCTTTGATGTGAAACCGTTTCGGTACGTTTGTGGGTCAGTCAGTCAGCTCAAGCACTTTTTAAATTCTTCAGAAACAGACCGTGCACATCGCCTGTCAATAGGGATACGGGGAACCTGCTCCGGGTGGAGCACTTTTTTCAGAGTCACCAGAACATGTGCCGTCAATGTTTTTCCACCCGTTTGATATCGTTATGCTACAGATTGCCACAGAGCTGCTCTGAACCTACTAGGATTAATGTGTTCACTCAGGGTGGTTGAATTTAGTGACATTGTGACAAATGTCATGAAACTTTTATCATCACCTGGAAGCAGCAAAAGCCAAAAATGACCCCGAATATAAATGGAGATGCACCGATCAGTGGCCAATATTTGGCACATCTTTAGAGTTCCAAGATGAAACTCTGAGATTTCCAAAAAGCAGCGAACTCCATTCGGTTTCCTACCGAAGGTGAGCGAACACCTATATATATAAACAGTCTTGCGTCTTATGTCAGTATCAACTTCCATGCCAAGGAGTGTTGCCAGCACAGCCTGGTGTTAATAAATAGGGAAAACAAAGGCAATTTTGAAATATTGGCTAATATGAAAATCGGCCGATTCCAGTCACCAGCTGAAGTATCGGTGCATCTCTACTCGTCACACGGAAGGCGGTGTCTTTCCCTCTCCATTCATTATCTATGGAGCCAGCGTAGTGACGCGACAGTCGCTTAAATTTCGAGCTTGTAGACAGCGACAAAATCTTTTTACATTTTTCCCCCAAAAGTTTTCAGTTTTTATCGCTGTCCACTATGCCGCGTCCCGTGTGTTGGGTTCACGCCCCGTCCGTGACGTTGAGCCCATAAGGCACATTCACAATTGAAAGTTACAATCGTGCTTTGGTCACGAATTTGGCTTCATTTTATGACGTTACTGCTGTAATCTTCCTGTTGTAGCAAAAAAGAAAAAAAGGCCAGTATTCCACCCACTTCCATCACTGCAGTTCAGATACGCCTCATGTCTTGAGGGTAAACGCTGTGAACCGCCGGGAAGCTTGTGAAAATGCGCTCTAACCAAACTCGGATCGGTGCGTTCAGGCACCCTCCGCCTTCTCCCACAGTCCCTGAACACACCGGGCCACGTTCAGTCGGAGCCGTTTCATTGGGTTTCAGTACCAGAGGTAAAGCGGAGGACATCGTCCTCCTGTTACACCTACCAGAGGTGACTTTACCTCCGAGACCACTCAGAGATTTTTTCCCCCCTCCTTCACCCTAAAGGGACGATAGACAGAGAGAGAGCGAGGTGCCGTTCATGTTCTGAGACTAATTTATTGAAGCAAAGCGTCTGTACCAATGTCAAAGCTAAAATAATAATAAAAAAAAAAACAGTGAAGTGTCTAACATGGCATTTAAGTGTCTAATAAAATCACATTTTGCTATGATGACCGGTGTCGTGCCTGTTTTTTTGTTTTTTGTTGTTTTTGGTTTTTTTGTTCCTGTTTCGAGCTGAGTTGGCGTTTGGTCCTCATCTCCTCCCTCCTGTTGCGGTGGTGATGCAGAAGTCATCAGTTCAAATGAAGCGCTCGCTGCGACATGAAACAAAGCTGAACCTCCAGCAGGAATGTCTCCATGGCTCCTCGCAGCTCCAAAGACAGCAGGCATTGGGTTTTTTATTTTTGTACCCTCTCCTAGCCGCGGCCTGTTGGACGTTTCTGCTTTTGACTGCAGGTTGACTTCAGGATGTGCATTCCAGATGGATGATTTGTCATCAGGTGACTGACAGGCTCCAGGCTGTGGCCTCCACCAATCACACACCGACTACTGTTGCTCAGCAGCACAGTGACGGTCTGATTGTCTTTCACGTCCTTTCGGTTTTCTCTACACTGACGCGTGAAAGACAGAAAAAAACTCTGGCGCCAACACCTTAATGTCCCCCTGCATTTAAACGTGACCACGCCCCTTCCTCCGTCTGACGCACAGGACACATTTGTTGCTCTTATTTTGAACCAAGCAATATCAGAGCCTGGAGAAACGGAACGTAAACAAAGCAAGTGCTTATATATAACTTGTAAATAAGAAACTAAATTTTAACATACAGTTGGAACCTAAAGTTTACATAAAGAGGGTTTTTTTTTTTCAGTCTCAAGTTAAATCTCTTGTTTTAGATCGGTCAAAAATGATTTCCATTTACTAAATGATAAACATCAAATAATTTTTTCTTATTCTGACAAAACAAGATACGTTGGTTTCAACCGTATACACGCAAAACCTGGGAAATCTCCCCTTCCGCGTGTCTCGCCCTCCACCGTTGTCACAACAACCTGCTTTTGCGGGGAGCGAGGTAGAAACCAGACGCTCCGCTGTAATAAGAGATCAAACGCAGACATGAAATGTGCACGCAAGTTGCAGCCGATGTCTCAGGAACCTTCGCAGACCGAATCAAAGCCACATGCCTGGCCCGGGCCGCGAGTAGGAAAAATGTCCAGGAATTTTCTTTTGTGACCAGCTTAGAGCCCAGACGCGTTTGTCATCGCAGCAGCGTATTAGGGATCTAAAAATGCCAGATCGATGCAGTAATCTGGCATTGTGGGAAAGTATTTGCCTCCTTAACGGTTTCAGATTGGCAAGCAAAGAAAAACACAGGCGGGCCTATTTGTCTGTGACCGGTCAATCTTTTCGATTAGCAAATCAAAAAAAAAAAAATTACTGAAATAGGCCAGCATGAAGTAGGCTAAAGGACTTTAAAAAAAAAAAAAATGCAAAACATCACGATCTGATCTGCAGAAATGAAAGAACATCGGCAGGGATCTACAAGGATGTGAGCAGCTGCTGCTAGAGCCAGTTTTGGTGGCCGATTCTCCAAGCAAATATTCATTTACTAACCTACGTCATGCACAACAGCAGGTATGAACTGATGCATTGTGGGTTTAACTTACGATCTAGTCAAGCTGCAGTTGATTTCTTGCTAAAAATTTGATGCTAAAATGCTAATACCCCCAAATATGTTTAAAGCAGACTTTCAGAGGACATCCTACATTTTCCACCATCTAAATCCAGCAAAATTAACACATTCAAAAAAAATATAAAAAAAATCTGCGCCCCCTTCCCTTCAGTTCCTTCCATGTTTTCCACCTCACAATACAATAAAGTCATGACAGGTAAAGACCTCGAGCTGTAATGAAGAATCCTGTGGAGCAGCTGAGCCTCCACATCAAACCCCACAGGCCTGTTAATTCAACAAAGTGCTCTATTGTTGGCGGCGTCTCAGGGGGAAAAAAAAAATACGGCTCTCGTAGGTGGGATGAGGTCAGATTTGCTCTAGTTGGAATGTAACAACGGTGACATATCGCCGCGTCTCCCGGGTGGGTCTTTTGCGCAGGTGGCTGAGCTCAACAGAGAGAAGAAAATATGGATAAAACATTAAACAAACGGACATTAAACGTTGCAGGACCGAAGTCTAGAGTGTGACGGGGGGAAAAAAAAAAATCATAAGAAGTATAAAAGACAGCCTTTAATTCCAAAATCCATTCCAAAATGACGGGACAGAATCATAAATGCTGCTAGAGTCTTTTCCACGTTATCCACCAGCAATGCTGGAATGCATCCTGGGTAATGTAGTCAGCTTCGAATCCTCGGGGCACTGAGCTGGTGGCGTACCCCAAGCTGCACGGCGACACCGAGGGTCCACTGTGTGTGTGTGTGTGTGTGTGTGTGCGATAGTGCCGTGAAGCCCCGCTATAGTAAAGCGCGGCGGACCTTTTCGTACGCTCCCAGGAAGATGAAGCCTCCCACGCTGATGAAGGCCATCCTCGGGACGCTGCCTGCAAACAGCCTGCGGGAAACACACGGAAACCACAAGGCGTCACCTTCTCTGGAGAAATGTCAAGAAATGGACAACAGCTGCAGTTTTCGCTCGATTCCTAGAAGAACCTTTTTTGGGGGTTTTGGGCCAAATCAAGATCATGACTGCTCTTAAAGGGCCGGATGGGCCAGAATGCATTGATAAAAAAAAAAAAAAACTGATCACAAACCGTTCAAATATCAATGAATTCTTAAAATTAAATGATGTTACTGAACATCTTTTCAGTCCCTCCAGGATTTCGTGTTTGTGGGACTAATCTGGAAATATTTGCGCTTTATTTAAATGTGACCTTTTATTACTCGCTGTAGAGATCATGGGCTATAATCTGACATCATCTAAGACTGAGGCAGCTGCTTAGCACAATTAAGAATTTTTTTTTTTTCAATTTTTGAGAAAAATCTGCAATAAACTCCCAATTGACGGCACCAAAAAAGTGTGGTGGATTTGTAGACTCTGCGTAAATTTCCACGTGCTCTAACATTTGTTCTATTTTTCTTCATTTGTTTATCTGCTGCCACGATTTTAACTGCATTTACTTTTCCAATCTGTTCGACGCAAACGGAATGTTTTTAAGAGACGCGGCGATCAGAGTAGACCTGGCCAGAAGGATTTTGGTCGATTCCGATTTTTCTTTAAAACAGGAACTGGATGAGCAAAGTTCAAAATGAGATTTCAGGCTCACTCAGTTATCTTTATTAGGAGCGGAGGCGACGTCACACCGCGCGAGTGACATCAGAAGCTTATCGAAACGATAGCACAGAAAACTTGTGACGTGTCAAAGCCAATGAAATATTAGTGTGCAACATTTTTTTGGAGGGCGTTTAATAAGTCTGAGTCAGAGGACATGCTTATGCTTTCATAAAAATCGGCATATAGTCCTGATACCAACTTAAAGATGAGCCAAGTAAAACATGTATATTATATGCAAAAGCAGTTCCACAAAATAACTTCCAGGTTAGCTTTTAGCAGACAGTTTTAGCATCTCATGTTTAGCTTCAACATTTGGCAGAACCGGACTAATTTATGGCGTTCTGGTGTTCAGGTGCTGGGAAACGGTGAGGCATAAAGCTTCAGGGGGGTTTCGTCTTCTTCTTCTTCTTCCTTTTTTTTTTTTTTTTTTAAGGTCTGACTTGGGGGCCCAACGAGTCGCTGTTGACGTTATGGAGGTCAGAGGATGTTACGGGCCATGAGAGAGCGCCCATATCCCAAGAACCGAGCCTCCCACTCTCCTCCTGACGCACACAGCTGCTTTTAGAATTAGGCTTCAATCCCCCCCCCACCTTTGTTCCTCGTTGGAGCTCTCATCTCTCTGCTTTCCCCCCCCTTTCCTCTCACTTTCTCTGTGCTTGACCGACGGCCAGATGACATCCACACATGTCGGTGTGGATGTCCATCCATCCGACGCCCTGCCTTACCCCCAACCCTTCCCCAAGCTGGCTCACTTGTACGGGATTTCTCCTCCGCTTCTCGTTTTTGCTGCGTCATCCACCTCTTCGACACATGCTCGTGTTGTCTCTTGCTTTTTTTTCCCTTTTTTTTTTGCTCTCCCTCCACTTCTCTCCGTTTTTCCCTTGCCGAGCATTTGCCTACCGACACCTTCCGTCTGCCAATACGCCCCCGCGCTCACATGGTCTGGCCCCGGGCCCCGGCCAGATGTTACGTATGACGGCTGCCTTGTGCGTTGAGCTCGGCTCGCAGGCGCAAAGGGGGGAGTGGGGGGGGGGGGGGGGGGGGGGCAAGCGGAAAAAAAAAGAAAAGAAAGAACAAATACTGACAGCCGCACATAAAAAAAAATAAAAAGTCTGTCTGCATTTATCATTTGCGTGGGAGTGTTAGTCGGTCTGTTTTCATTTGACAAAATCACCTCTGAATCACTACAATAACAGACTTCGGTTTTCATCAACTCATAAGGAAGTTCTCAAAGGCAGAAATATGGCGAGATTTGACCTTAGCAATTACTTTTTTTTTTTTTTTTTTTAAAGCTGAACCAGAAATAAAATGTGCAACGTGAACTATTTTAGAATGATGTCAACTCTTTTTTTTCTTTCTTTCAGAGAAACATAACTGATCATATTGGATCAAAAATCACAAAATCTTATCAGAAGCTAACTTACAAGTAACTTTTTTGTAAGTTACTTGTAACTTACAAAAGTTAAGTTACAAGTAACTTAACTTTCTAATATTAATATTGAAAGTTGCTTTCTCATATTAATCTAAAAAGTAGGCTACTACTTCCAGTTAGGGATGGGGGATATGAGGAAAATCTAATATCCTGATTTTTTATTTTTTTTTGCTATATCACGATACATGATATATATCACAATATTCCTAAATGAGCTCCAATGCTATTTTAAACTATACTCCTTGCAGCATGACGTCACCCACGCAAGTTCCAGCCCCCATTTCCCTGCTAGACTTAAATGTAAGCTCATATAAAAAGGGATGAAGTGTTTTGCTATGAACTGTCTACACTAAGACCAGATAACAAAGTGAGAAATAAGTTTTAACTAAGCAAAAAATAGCGAGGGAGAGAGAAGCAGGTCAGTTATGCTTGACTTTGACAAACTTAACGTATACAGTAGATGTGCTGTGGAATAGGGTGTGTTTTGGTTCAGCTCAAAAATAAAAAAGGACGACCTACACACAAACTGACAGAGCATCAGTAAAGCAGGTGTTTAAATAATCTATTCAACCACCACTGTGTAGGGCTTGATGGTGAAAGTTTATTATTTGAAAGACAATTTCTACTCCATGGTTGCGATACAGCCATTTTAACTATCGTAAATAGAAAATATTGCGATACATCGAGTATACTCGATACATCGCCCAGCCCTACTTCCAGTGGTAGATTTTATCACTCACAACGTGGCAAAATGTCTATCAAGTGGTTTTTCTTTTTAATCAATATTAATTATTGATGTAAACAAGCCTCTATATTTTACTGAAAAGTTACTTCTAAATCAGTTTAGCTCTAAAAACTACACGAAAAAGGTTTTGTGTTTCATCAGTGTAGTCAGCACTGCAACTAATAGTTGCCAACAGATTCTCCCACCTGAGCTCTGGGACTCTACAGCTCCTCCACACTTACCAGAGTTCCTTATTATGGCTTCTAAGATAAACAGCTGACTTTGCATTTAAGATGTACAATCCTGTTGCTTTGCAGTTTTGTCCAAAAAAAAAACCCTGCTTTGACTTTCTGGATTGTTCTGCGGCCTTCATGTTTCTGTTTGTTTACTAATTTTCACAGAACGTCTGTATTTATACTTCGGCTGCCGTGTCATTATGCCAAGACATCCCTTTTATCGAGTTAAATTGCGACTATTTTTCCCCCTTTCTTCCGATGTCATTAAGCAGTTTCCACATTTTTTTCAACAAAGTAAAAAAAAAACACAAACAACAAAAAAAAAACAGTAATCCTACGCGCTCACATTAAACTTTGTTGTTCTCAGACGGTTTATTTTAATGACGTTGGCATTCGTTTCACATTTTTGGCCCGTCTCACTTCATCACGTATATAGACCTTCACTAAGTCGTATTTTCTTTTGAAAAGCCTAATATGTTTCTTTGAGTCATCGCCGTGCCATTAGCTCGATCGACTCCTTCTCAATGTCGCGTGGGTGGTCTTCTGAAAATACTTTCATATTTCAGCTGTTTTTGCCTCCCCTTTTTTTTTTTTCTTTTTTAAACTAAATTGGGTTTCAAGTATCCCTCTGTAGCCTCCGCCTTTTCTCCAAATATAACCACATCTGGCTCCGAAAAGACCAAGACGCGGCCAAAGCTCGACACTGTAAAACCTCCCGTGTCACCGGCACCGTTTGTGTACCTCATTTTGGCATTAAAATGATCAGATAATGTGCTAAAAGTTTTTTTTTTAAAAAACTCTTCACACTGCATTTCCATTTTTCAAAACACCTAAACGTGGCTCGCCTTACTGTTGCTCCATGTTTAGCATCTTCTGGGACTACAGTCGCAACCAGAGGGAGAACTAAACACCAATTATGGAACAATATCTAACACTTTTTTTGTTGTTTTCTCAAAGTGAGTCACAGGAATGACTTCTCAAAAGTTTCCACTTAGTCATCTGGATCACTGGAACGCCCAGCAGCAGTGCGAGGAGTGAACTACTTTTAAACGCCGAGCTGTTGTTTTGTCTCAGCTCTCCACCCGAGTTCCATTTCCTGTCTGGGATCGGGCCCACCTGTGTGGACCGCCGGGCGACGTCAGAGCCGAGCCAGGGCTCAAACATTCCCCGCTGAGTATTCCCCCCTCCGACGCATCCCGCCGGCCAATCACCTCTCCCTGAGGAGTCGGGGTTAAAAATAGCTCATAGACGAGTGTGTGTGGGTGTGGGCGTGTGTGTGTGTGTGTGTGTGTGTGTGTGGGAGAACAGTGGTGAGTTCAGAGAAAACGTCTTGGCGCTGGTGTTGTTGAAGAAGCCGTTTTGGTCTGCTTTCATGATTTATTTATTTTTTTAACACTGACCCGTTTCGCAGGTGGAGTATTGTCCCACATTATGATCTCGCCACCGCTGTGCTTCACAGTTGGGATGACGTCTGAAAGTGGGACTACTTTCTGTGTTTTGCATTTTTCTTCAGATTAATCAGACAGCAGGATGCTAGTAGACCCTGCTGTCCACTAACAGCAGGAACTACTGCTGCGGTTTTTCTTTTTCATTACTTTAAGTACGCACTCACAGATCACATGATTCTCATTTTCATTCTGTTATTTTTATGTATTGCTTGTGTTGTGGTTAGCTTTTATGCGGGTTACAAATTTATTCCTTTTAAATTTGTAACTTGATAAAAATGCTTTATATTTATTATTATTTTTCTCTTTTTTGATGGAAGAAGCTTGTTAATTTATATAGCTTGTGATGTGCATTTTCACTTTTTAAATAAATAAACGACAATAACTCCAGAAACAATCAGTTATGCAGCGGCTAACATGCTTCTATGTTTGAATGTTTTTGTTTTTTTTATGAAACACTAAACTTAGCTTTAGCTCAGAGTTCTTTAATTGAGAGAACAGTTTTTAAGCTCATCAATAACTTAAAGTCACAACTACAGCAAGCAATAAGTGCCAAACGCAGGAATTTTACAGCTAGAAGATAATACTTTTCCTTGAACATCAGCGAGAAAAGCATCTCTG
Organism: Xiphophorus hellerii; assembly: GCF_003331165.1. Lineage (NCBI taxonomy): Eukaryota > Metazoa > Chordata > Actinopteri > Cyprinodontiformes > Poeciliidae > Xiphophorus > Xiphophorus hellerii. Next base: position 27,844,723 of record NC_045691.1, read on the forward strand.
GTCACCCAGTAAATAAAACAGAGAGGGACAACAAATGAACAAACACTGACTACTGCATGCTTTTTCTTCCACTTAATCTTCCATCAATGTCCTTTTTTTTTTATTTCCCCCGTTTTTTTGTTTTTTTTAACAGTCTCACAACCCCAAAAGGAAAAACCACCTGGCTCAGTACGAGGTACAAAACAGAAAAAATAAATAAATAAATGTTTTTGGTTTTCAGAACATTCCAGGAAAGTACACCAGGATCCCGACACATCAGTAATGGCTGCTGTTGTGTTGACATAACTTTTTAAAATTTAGTTAGCTGATGCAGAAAATGAAAATATCAGACAAAAGACCCCCACTGATTTTATTATCAACTCAGTTGAGTTTTACCTGCTCTGCAGGAATTTAAAAGCTCCAGCCTTTAAATTTAGATAAAAGCTGCCCGACTAAAAATCTAAAACCTTAATCTGAAAAGAAGCACAAAAAAAGAGGTACAATTAGGGCTCGGCGCCTCCAGGAGCTTCGGTGCATTTGCATACCCTCCCCTTCATTTTGCATAAGCAGTAAATCTGAAAACGCTTTCAGGTCATGCCGGCCATTAGTCTGTAGTCCTGACTTGACTCCTGGTGCAGCGTGGGTATTTTGCAGGTTACTGTTGGAGGCTTAAGGAGGGCGGGAGAGGGGGGAGGTAGGCTGCAGCGCTCCCTGCTAAGCCAGGGTCTCTGGGGTTTAGCGCACACATGGAAGCACTTTAGAGCTTCACTACACTGCAATTGGGCCTATTACCATAATTACAGCTTTAAAGCCCCAGCAATTTGTATCAGGCATGCACCGGTGCAACAAGCAGGCCTTTGGCCCTGGAGAACAACAGCTTCTAACCTTTTACTTCACACACACACACACACACACACACACCCTCCTTTGTTACAGCATTCCATCGGATACGTCCGCCTGCCTTCTAGGGACATACATCAAGAAACAAAGCAGAAAAACGGGAGCTTGGCGTGTTGTGGAGCGTTACACGTGTATTCTCTGCAGTATGGCTAAGACCAAGATGAGTTGGATAAGGTTAAAGAGAAGACAGGAAGGGAAGAAAAACTCCAAACATCTCCAAGTGGAGATGTTGAGGCTACAGCTTACAAAAACAAAAATGTCTTTTTAAAAAAAAAAAACAACAACAACTAGATTTCAGGTAAATGATCCATTGCAACATAAAGAAGCTAAACAGTAGAAAGTCCTGCACAAACTATTCACTCCGCTTCAACATTTCGCTCCTGTTACAACCACAAACCTCCTTACATTTTATATTTGGGGAATTTTAGATGTAGACCAACAAGCATAATAACGATGTTGGATAAAAATGATTTTTTTTTTTTTTTGTTTAATCTGGCAAAAGAATTGTCAGATTGTCAGATGAAAAACATTTTACAACAATTACATTTGTAAGTCTTTTGGTTTTTGTTTCCACCAACTAAAATGTTTGCCCACACAAAAAACGTCCGGAATAGCTCAAACTCAGTACAGATCAGATGAAGAGTGCATGTAAACACCTGACTTACTACGGATTCTTAATTGGATTTAGCTCTGAACTTTGACTAGGCCATTCTAGCACATGCTAGAGACATTCTAGCACATTTGATTGATACTTATAGTTGCTTATGGTATAGCGAATTGACTTTTGAGAGTAGGTGTAGAATATGTAAGATTTTTTTCTTCCATCTACTTCTTTTGATTCAAAACGTTTGTTCATTTTAAAATGTAAATGAATGTAAAAAACAAAAATAAAAATAATAGTTGACTTGTGAAAGCAGGTGGTTGATCTGAATTTTATTTAGGGGCATCAAAGTAAAGATGGCCGACTCCAAATGCGTGCCACACCTTTCAGATTTTATCATGATATGACAAAATGTGGGGGCGGGGGGGGGGGAAACAAATTTCGTATGAATAATTCTGGAAAGTACAGTACATTTGCGTGTGTAAAGAGGGGGGAGCGGTCCCAAACACTGTGAGCATTAAGCTGAGACGCATCCTGACTAACTGATGGTGGCTTGTACACAAGTGGCCCATTATTCACCACAGCTGAGGGTTTGTTTTAGCGCAGGCGGCCCTCTGCGGCCCCATTAGACCTGGCCCCTTTTGTCCGGCGCGTATCATAAACACATCAAAACACTCAAATAAACCCGTCCACTTGGCCCTTCTAACACCTTAATCAATAGAACGATAGAGTGAGTCTGCAGCAAAAAGCTTTTACGCATCTCATTTTTCAGCCGCCGCCGTAAATCCCCCCGCCCGCTGCCCCCGGGGAGGCCACTCTCTTGTGTCGACGCGCTCGATTGTGTGCCAGGGAGGAGGGGGGGGGGGGGGGGGGGGGGGGGGGGGGGGGGGGGGGGGGGGGGGGGGGGGGGGGGGGGGGGGGGGGGGGGGGGGGGGGGGGGGGGGGGGGTGGGGGGGGGGGGGGGGGGGGGGGGGGGGGGGGGGGGGGGGGGGGGGGGGGGGGGGGGGGGGGGGGGGGGGGGGGGGGGGGGGGGGGGGGGGGGGGGGGGGGGGGGGGGGGGGGGGGGGGGGGGGGGGGGGGGGGGGGGGGGGGGGGGGGGGGGGGGGGGGGGGGGGGGGGGGGGGGGGGGGGGGGGGGGGGGGGGGGGGGGGGGGGGGGGGGGGGGGGGGGGGGGGGGGGGGGGGGGGGGGGGGGGGGGGGGGGGGGGGGGGGGGGGGGGGGGGGGGGGGGGGGGGGGGGGGGGGGGGGGGGGGGGGGGGGGGGGGGGGGGGGGGGGGGGGGGGGGGGGGGGGGGGGGGGGGGGGGGGGGGGGGGGGGGGGGGGGGGGGGGGGGGGGGGGGGGGGGGGGGGGGGGGGGGGGGGGGGGGGGGGGGGGGGGGGGGGGGGGGGGGGGGGGGGGGGGGGGGGGGGGGGGGGGGGGGGGGGGTGGGGGGGGGGGGGGGGGGGGGGGGGGGGGGGGGGGGGGGGGGGGGGGGGGGGGGGGGGGGGGGGGGGGGGGGGGGGGGGGGGGGGGGGGGGGGGGGGGGGGGGGGGGGGGGGGGGGGGGGGGGGGGGGGGGGGGGGGGGGGGGGGGGGGGGGGGGGGGGGGGGGGGGGGGGGGGGGGGGGGGGGGGGGGGGGGGGGGGGGGGGGGGGGGGGGGGGGGGGGGGGGGGGGGGGGGGGGGGGGGGGGGGGGGGGGGGGGGGGGGGGGGGGGGGGGGGGGGGGGGGGGGGGGGGGGGGGGGGGGGGGGGGGGGGGGGGGGGGGGGGGGGGGGGGGGGGGGGGGGGGGGGGGGGGGGGGGGGGGGGGGGGGGGGGGGGGGGGGGGGGGGGGGGGGGGGGGGTGGGGGGGGGGGGGGGGGGGGGGGGGGGGGGGGGGGGGGGGGGGGGGGGGGGGGGGGGGGGGGGGGGGGGGGGGGGGGGGGGGGGGGGGGGGGGGGGGGGGGGGGGGGGGGGGGGGGGGGGGGGGGGGGGGGGGGGGGGGGGGGGGGGGGGGGGGGGGGGGGGGGGGGGGGGGGGGGGGGGGGGGGGGGGGGGGGGGGGGGGGGGGGGGGGGGGGGGGGGGGGGGGGGGGGGGGGGGGGGGGGGGGGGGGGGGGGGGGGGGGGGGGGGGGGGGGGGGGGGGGGGGGGGGGGGGGGGGGGGGGGGGGGGGGGGGGGGGGGGGGGGGGGGGGGGGGGGGGGGGGGGGGGGGGGGGGGGGGGGGGGGGGGGGGGGGGGGGGGGGGGGGGGGGGGGGGGGGGGGGGGGGGGGGGGGGGGGGGGGGGGGGGGGGGGGGGGGGGGGGGGGGGGGGGGGGGGGGGGGGGGGGGGGGGGGGGGGGGGGGGGGGGGGGGGGGGGGGGGGGGGGGGGGGGGGGGGGGGGGGGGGGGGGGGGGGGGGGGGGGGGGGGGGGGGGGGGGGGGGGGGGGGGGGGGGGGGGGGGGGGGGGGGGGGGGGGGGGGGGGGGGGGGGGGGGGGGGGGGGGGGGGGGGGGGGGGGGGGGGGGGGGGGGGGGGGGGGGGGGGGGGGGGGGGGGGGGGGGGGGGGGGGGGGGGGGGGGGGGGGGGGGGGGGGGGGGGGGGGGGGGGGGGGGGGGGGGGGGGGGGGGGGGGGGGGGGGGGGGGGGGGGGGGGGGGGGGGGGGGGGGGGGGGGGGGGGGGGGGGGGGGGGGGGGGGGGGGGGGGGGGGGGGGGGGGGGGGGGGGGGGGGGGGGGGGGGGGGGGGGGGGGGGGGGGGGGGGGGGGGGGGGGGGGGGGGGGGGGGGGGGGGGGGGGGGGGGGGGGGGGGGGGGGGGGGGGGGGGGGGGGGGGGGGGGGGGGGGGGGGGGGGGGGGGGGGGGGGGGGGGGGGGGGGGGGGGGGGGGGGGGGGGGGGGGGGGGGGGGGGGGGGGGGGGGGGGGGGGGGGGGGGGGGGGGGGGGGGGGGGGGGGGGGGGGGGGGGGGGGGGGGGGGGGGGGGGGGGGGGGGGGGGGGGGGGGGGGGGGGGGGGGGGGGGGGGGGGGGGGGGGGGGGGGGGGGGGGGGGGGGGGGGGGGGGGGGGGGGGGGGGGGGGGGGGGGGGGGGGGGGGGGGGGGGGGGGGGGGGGGGGGGGGGGGGGGGGGGGGGGGGGGGGGGGGGGGGGGGGGGGGGGGGGGGGGGGGGGGGGGGGGGGGGGGGGGGGGGGGGGGGGGGGGGGGGGGGGGGGGGGGGGGGGGGGGGGGGGGGGGGGGGGGGGGGGGGGGGGGGGGGGGGGGGGGGGGGGGGGGGGGGGGGGGGGGGGGGGGGGGGGGGGGGGGGGGGGGGGGGGGGGGGGGGGGGGGGGGGGGGGGGGGGGGGGGGGGGGGGGGGGGGGGGGGGGGGGGGGGGGGGGGGGGGGGGGGGGGGGGGGGGGGGGGGGGGGGGGGGGGGGGGGGGGGGGGGGGGGGGGGGGGGGGGGGGGGGGGGGGGGGGGGGGGGGGGGGGGGGGGGGGGGGGGGGGGGGGGGGGGGGGGGGGGGGGGGGGGGGGGGGGGGGGGGGGGGGGGGGGGGGGGGGGGGGGGGGGGGGGGGGGGGGGGGGGGGGGGGGGGGGGGGGGGGGGGGGGGGGGGGGGGGGGGGGGGGGGGGGGGGGGGGGGGGGGGGGGGGGGGGGGGGGGGGGGGGGGGGGGGGGGGGGGGGGGGGGGGGGGGGGGGGGGGGGGGG